>NW_026287260.1:0-62500 GCF_023373465.1 Oncorhynchus keta | reverse complement strand
AAAAACACCTTGGCCATCAAAGCTAATCAAAGACAGATGACTTTATGTGATAGAGGAAGAAAAGGTGGAGTCGAACCTCAACACAGATTACGGTACGTCCTCTAGATGTGTTATATAAACAGAGTTTTGATCCCAGACTCATATTTTAACAGGTCTCAGTCGCTCCGTTATTGAAAACCGGTGACCTCTGAACTGCAGACGCCACTGGTTAACGACCTGATATCAGACCTCATGTGAAGAATTATGGTCAGTAGAGTGAGTGTCTCCTCCGTGCGTGTTACCCCTCTCTACCCCTCTGTTACCCCTCTCTAACCCTCTGTTACCCCTCTCTACCCCTCTGTTACCCCTCTCTGCCCCTCTGTTACCCCTCTCTATCCCTCTGTTACCCCTCTCTATCCCTCTGTTACCCCTCTCTACCCCTCTGTTACCCCTCTCTACCCCTCTGTTACCCCTCTCTATCCCTCTGTTACCCCTCTCTACCCCTCTGTTAACCCTCTCTGCCCCTCTGTTAGAGTGAGTGTCTCCTCTGTGCCTGTTACCCCTCTCTATCCCTCTGTTACCCCTCTCTACCCCTCTGTTACCCCTCTCTATCCCTCTGTTATCCCTCTCTACCCCTCTGTTAACCCTCTCTACCCTCTGTTAGAGTGAGTGTCTGCTCCGTGCCTGTTACCCCTCTCTATCCCTCTGTTACCCCTCTCTATCCCTCTGTTACCCCTCTCTGCCCCTCTGTTACCCCTCTCTAACCCTCTGTTACAGTGAGTGTCTCCTCCGTGCCTGTTACCCCTCTCTACCCCTCTGTTACCCCTCTCTACCCCTCTGTTACCCCTCTCTGCCCCTCTGTTACCCCTCTCTACCCCTCTGTTAGAGTGAGTGTCTCCTCTGTGCCTGTTACCCATCTCTATCCTTTGTTACCCCTCTCAACCCCTCTGTTACCCCTCTCCCCTCTGTTAGAGTGAGTGTCTCCTCTGTGCCTGTTACCCCTCTCTATCCCTCTGTTACCCCTCTCTACCCCTCTGTTAGAGTGAGTGTCTCCTCTGTACCTGTTACCCCTCTCTAACCCTCTGTTACCCCTCTCTACCCCTCTGTTAAAGTGAGTGTCTCCTCGGTTCCTGTTACCCCTCTGTTACCCCTCTCTACCCCTCTGTTACCCCTCTGTTACCCCTCTCTACCCCTCTGTTACCCCTCTCTCTACCCCTCTGTTAGAGTGAGTGTCTCCTCTGTGCCTGTTACCCTCGCTATCCTCTGTTACCCCTCTCTATCTTCTGTAACCCCTCTCTACCCCTCTGTTACCCCTCTCTACCCCTCTGTTACCTCTCTCTACCTCTCTGTTACCCCTCTCTACCCCTCTGTTACCCTTCTCTGCCCCTCTGTTACCCCTCTGCCTCTCTGTTACCCCTCTCTACCCCTCTGTTACCCTTCTCTACCCTCTGTTACCCCTCTCTGCCCCTCTGTTACCCCTCTCTGCCTCTCTGTTACCCTCTCTGCCCCTCTGTTACCCCTCTCTACCCCTCTGTTACCCCTCTCTATCTTCTGTAACCCCTCTCTACCCCTCTGTTTCCCTTCTCTACCCCTCTTTTACCCTTCTCTGCCCCTCTGTTACCCCTCTCTACCCCTCTGTTACCCTTCTCTACCCCTCTGTTACCCCTCTCTACCCCTCTGTTACCCATCTCTACCCCTCTGTTACCTCTCTCTACCTCTCTGTTACCCTTCTCTACCCCTCTGTTACACTTCTCTACCCCTCTGTTACCCCTCTCTACCTCTCTGTTACCCCTCTCTAACCCTCTGTTACCCCTCTCTACCCCTCTGTTAAAGTGAGTGTCTCCTCGGTTCCTGTTACCACTCTCTACCCCTCTGTTACCCCTCTATACCCCTCTGTTACCCCTCTGTTACCCCTCTCTACCCCTCTGTTACCCCTCTCTACCCCTCTGTTAGAGTGAGTGTCTCCTCTGTGCCTGTTACCCCTCGTTATCCTCTGTTACCCCTCTCTATCTTCTGTAACCCCTCTCTACCCCACTGTTACCCCTCTCTACCCTCTGTTACCTCTCTCTACCTCTCTGTTACCCCTCTCTACCCCTCTGTTACCCTTCTCTACCCTCTGTTACCCCTCTCTACCTCTCTGTTACCCCTCTCTGCCCCTCTGTTACCCTTCTCTACCCTCTGTTACCCCCTCTCTACCCCTCTGTTACCCCTCTCTACCTCTCTGTTACCCCTCTCTACCCCTCTGTTACCCCTCTCTACCCCTCTGTTACCCCTCTCTATCTTCTGTAACCCCTCTCTACCCCTCTGTTTCCCTTCTCTACCCCTCTGTTACCCTTCTCTACCCCCTCTGTTACCCCTCTCTACCCCTCTGTTACCCTTCTCTACCCCTCTGTTACCCCTCTCTACCCCTCTGTTACCCCTCTCTACCACTCTGTTACCTCTCTCTACCTCTCTGTTACCCTTCTCTACCCCTCTGGTTACCCCTCTGTTACCCCTCTCTACCTCTCTGTTACCCCTCTCTACCCCTCTGTTACCCTCTGTCCCTCTCTACCCTCTGTTACCCCTCTCTACCCTCTGTTACCCCCCTCTCTACCCCTCTGTTACCCCTCTCTACCCTCGGTTACCCTCTGTCTGTTACCCCTCTCTACCCCTCTGTTACCTCTCTCTACCCCTCTGTTACCCCTCTCTACCTCTCTGTTACCCCTCTCTACCCCTCGGTTACCCCTCTGTTACCCCTCTCTACCTCTCTGTTGCCCCTCTCTACCCCTCTGTTACCCTTCCCTACCCTCTGTTACCCCTCTCTACCTCTCTGTTACCCCTCTCTACCCCTCTGTTACCCTTCCCTACCCCTCTGTTACCCCTCTCTACCTCTCTGTTACCCCTCTCTACCCCTCTGTTACCCCTCTCTATCCCTCTGTTACCCCTCTCTACCCCTCTGTTAACCCTCTCTACCCCTCTGTTAGAGTGAGTGTCTCCTCCGTGCCTGTTACCCCTCTCTACCCCTCTGTTACCCCTCTCTACCTCTCTGTTACCCCTCTCTACCCCTCTGTTACCCCTCTCTACCCCTCTGTTAGAGTGAGTGTCTCCTCTGTGCCTGTTACCCATCTCTATCCTTTGTTACCCCTCTCAACCCCTCTGTTACCCATCTCTACCCCTCTGTTAGAGTGAGTGTCTCCTCTGTGCCTGTTACCCCTCTCTACCCCTCTGTTACCCCTCTCTACCCCTCTGTTAGAGTGAGTGTCTCCTCTGTGCCTGTTACCCCTCTCTAACCCTCTGTTACCCCTCTCTACCCCTCTGTTAAAGTGAGTGTCTCCTCGGTTCCTGTTACCCCTCTGTTACCCCTCTCTACCCCTCTGTTACCCCTCTGTTACCCCTCTCTACCCCTCTGTTACCCCTCTCTACCCTCTGTTAGAGTGAGTGTCTCCTCTGTGCCTGTTACCCCTCGCTATCCTCTGTTACCCCTCTCTATCTTCTGTAACCCCTCTCTACCCCTCTGTTACCCCTCTCTACCCCTCTGTTACCTCTCTCTACCTCTCTGTTACCCCTCTCTACCCCTCTGTTACCCTTCTCTACCCCTCTGTTACCCCTCTCTACCTCTCTGTTACCCCTCTCTACCCCTCTGTTACCCTTCTCTGCCCCTCTGTTACCCCTCTCTACCCCTCTGTTACCCCTCTCTACCTCTCTGTTACCCCTCTCTACCCTCTGTTACCCCTCTCTACCCCTCTGTTACCCCTCTCTATCTTCTGTAACCCCTCTCTACCCCTCTGTTTCCTTCTCTACCCCTCTGTTACCCTTATCTACCCCCTCTGTTACCCCTCTCTACCCCTCTGTTACCCTTCTCTACCCCTCTGTTACCCCTCTCTACCCTCTGTTACCCATCTCTACCCCTCTGTTACCTCTCTCTACCTCTCTGTTACCCTTCTCTACCCTCTGTTACACTTCTCTACCCCTCTGTTACCCCTCTCTACCTCTCTGTTGCCCCTCTCTAACCCTCTGTTACCCCTCTCTACCCCTCTGTTAAAGTGAGTGTCTCCTCGGTTCCTGTTACCACTCTCTACCCCTCTGTTACCCCTCTATGCCCCTCTGTTACCCCTCTGTTACCCCTCTCTACCCCTCTGTTACCCCTCTCTACCCCTCTGTTAGAGTGAGTGTCTCCTCTGTGCCTGTTACCCCTCGTTATCCTCTGTTACCCCTCTCTATCTTCTGTAACCCCTCTCTACCCCTCTGTTACCCCTCTCTACCCCTCTGTTACCTCTCTCTACCTCTCTGTTACCCCTCTCTACCCCTCTGTTACCCTTCTCTACCCCTCTGTTACCCCTCTCTACCTCTCTGTTACCCCTCTCTGCCCCTCTGTTACCCTTCTCTACCCCTCTGTTACCCCTCTCTACCCCTCTGTTACCCCTCTCTACCTCTCTGTTACCCCTCTGCCCCTCTGTTACCCCTCTCTACCCTCTGTTACCCCTCTCTATCTTCTGTAACCCCTCTCTACCCCTCTGTTTCCCTTCTCTGCCCCTCTGTTACCCTTCTCTACCCCTCTGTTACCCCTCTCTACCCCTCTGTTACCCTTCTCTACCCCTCTGTTACCCCTCTCTACCCCTCTGTTACCCCTCTCTACCACTCTGTTACCTCTCTCTACCTCTCTGTTACCCTTCTCTACCCCTCTGTTACCCTTCTCTACCCCTCTGTTACCCCTCTCTACCTCTCTGTTACCCCTCTCTACCCCTCGGTTACCCCTCTGTTACCCCTCTCTACCTCTCTGTTACCCCTCTCTACCCCTCTGTTACCCTTCCCTACCCCTCTGTTACCCCTCTCTACCTCTCTGTTACCCCTCTCTACCCCTCGGTTACCCCTCTCTACCCCTCTGTTACCCCTCTCTACCCCTCTGTTACCTCTCTCTACCCCTCTGTTACCCCTCTCTACCTCTCTGTTACCCCTCTCTACCCCTCTGCTACCCCTTTCTACCCTCTGTTACCCCTCTCTACCCCTCTGTTACCCTTCTCTACCACTCTGTTACCCCTCTCTACCTCTCTGTTACCCCTCTCTACCCCTCTGTTACCCCTCTCTATCTTCTGTAACCCCTCTCTACCCCTCTGTTACCCTTCTCTACCCCTCTGTTACCCTTCTCTACCCCACTGTTACCTCTCTGTTACCCTTCTCTACCCCTCTGTTACCCCTCTGTTACCCTTCTCTACCCCTCTGTTACCCTTCTCTACCCCTCTGTTACCCCTCTCTACCTATCTGTTACCCCTCTCTACCCCTCTGTTACCCCTCTCTACCCCTCTGTTACCCTTCTCTACCCCTCTGTTACCCTTCTCTACCCCTCTGTTACCCCTCTCTACCTCTCTGTTACCCCTCTGTTAGAGTGAGTGTTTTCTCTGTGCCTGTTACCCCTCTCTACCTCTCTGTTACCCCTCTCTACCCCTCTGTTACCCCTCTCTATCCCTCTGTTACCCCTCTCTACCTCTCTGTTACCCCTCTCTACCCCTCTGTTACCCCTCTCTACCCCTCTGTTAGAGTGAGTGTCTCTTCTGTGCCTGTTACCCCTCTCTATCCTCTGTTACCCCTCTCTACCCCTCTGTTAGAGTGAGTGTCTTTGATCTAAAAAGGCCGTGTTTTGTTTAATATGTGACCTTTTCATGACTGTTCTGTAGCTGTATATAATACCCTGGTTCTGCTCTGTGGCTGTATATAATACCCTGGTTCTGTACTGTAGCTGTATATAATACCCTGGTTCTGCTCTGTAGCTGTTTATAATACCCTGATTCTGTACTGTAGCTGTATATAATACCCTGGTTCTGTACTGTAGCTGTTTATAATACCATGGTTCTGCTCTGTAGCTGTATATAATACCCTGTTTCTGTACTGTAGCTGTATATAATACCCTGGTTCTGCTCTGTAGCTGTTTATAATACCCTGGTTCTGTACTGTAGCTGTATATAATACCCTGGTTCTGTACTGTAGCTGTTTATAATACCATGGTTCTGCTCTGTAGCTGTATATAATACCCTGGTTCTGTACTGTAGCTGTATATAATACCCTGGTTCTGTACTGTAGCTGTATATAATACCCTGGTTCTGTACTGTAGCTGTATATAATTCCATGGTTCTGCTCTGTAGCTGTGTATAATACCCTGGTTCTGATCTGCTCTGTAGCTGTATATAATACCCTAGTTCTGCTCTGTAGCTGTATATAATACCCTGGTTCTGCTCTGTAGCTGTATATAATTCCATGGTTCTGTTCTGTAGCTGTATATAATACCCTGGTTCTGCTCTGTAGCTGTATATAATACCCTGGTTCTGCTCTGTAGCTGTATATAATACCATGGTTCTGCTCTGTAGCTGTATATAATACCCTGGTTCTGCTCTGTAGCTGTATATAATACCATGGTTCTGCTCTGAAGCTGTATATAATACCATGGTTCTGCTCTGTAGCTGTATATAATACCATGGTTCTGCTCTGTAGCTGTATATAATACCATGGTTCTGCTCTGTAGCTGTATATAATACCCTGGTTCTGCTCTGTAGCTGTTTATAATACCCTGGTTCTCCCCTGAGCTGTATATAATACCATGGTTCTGCTCTGTAGCTGTATATAATACCATGGTTCTGTTCTGTAGATGTATATAATACCCTGGTTCTGCTCTGTAGCTGTATATAATACCATGGTTCTGTTCTGTAGCTGTATATAATACCCTGGTTCTGCTCTGTAGATGTATATAATACCCTGGTTCTGTTATGTAGCTGTATATAATACCCTGGTTCTGCTCTGTAGCTGTATATAATACCCTGGTTCTGCTCTGTAGCTGTATATAATACCCTGGTTCTGCTCTCTTCTGTAGCTGTATATAATACCATGGTTCTGCTCTGTAGCTGTATATAATACCATGGTTCTGCTCTGTAGCTGTATATAATACCATGGTTCTGCTCTGTAGCTGTATATAATACCATGGTTCTGCTCTGTAGCTGTATATAATACCCTGGTTCTCCTCTGTAGCTGTATATAATACCCTGGTTCTGTTCTGTAGCTGTATATAATACCCTGGTTCTGCTCTATAGCTGTATATAATACCCTGGTTCTGTTCTGCTCTGTAGCTGTATATAATACCCTGGTTCTGCTCTGTAGATGTATATAATACCCTGGTTCTGCTCTGTAGCTGTATATAATACCCTGGTTCTGTTCTGTAGCTGTATATAATACCCTGGTTCTGTACTGTAGCTGTTTATAATACCATGGTTCTGCTCTGTAGCTGTATATAATACCCTGTTTCTGTACTGTAGCTGTATATAATACCCTGGTTCTGCTCTGTAGCTGTTTATAATACCCTGGTCCTGTACTGTAGCTGTATATAATACCCTGGTTCTGTACTGTAGCTGTTTATAATACCATGGTTCTGCTCTGTAGCTGTATATAATACCCTGGTTCTGTACTGTAGCTGTATATAATACCCTGGTTCTGTACTGTAGCTGTATATAATACCCTGGTTCTGTACTGTAGCTGTATATAATTCCATGGTTCTGCTCTGTAGCTGTGTATAATACCCTGGTTCTGATCTGCTCTGTAGCTGTATATAATACCCTAGTTCTGCTCTGTAGCTGTATATAATACCCTGGTTCTGCTCTGTAGCTGTATATAATTCCATGGTTCTGTTCTGTAGCTGTATATAATACCCTGGTTCTGCTCTGTAGCTGTATATAATACCCTGGTTCTGCTCTGTAGCTGTATATAATACCATGGTTCTGCTCTGTAGCTGTATATAATACCCTGGTTCTGCTCTGTAGCTGTATATAATACCATGGTTCTGCTCTGAAGCTGTATATAATACCATGGTTCTGCTCTGTAGCTGTATATAATACCATGGTTCTGCTCTGTAGCTGTATATAATACCCTGGTTCTGCTCTGTAGCTGTTTATAATACCCTGGTTCTCCCTGAGCTGTATATAATACCATGGTTCTGCTCTGTAGCTGTATATAATACCATGGTTCTGTTCTGT
Source organism: Oncorhynchus keta (assembly GCF_023373465.1). Classification (NCBI taxonomy): domain Eukaryota; kingdom Metazoa; phylum Chordata; class Actinopteri; order Salmoniformes; family Salmonidae; genus Oncorhynchus; species Oncorhynchus keta. The sequence continues at coordinate 54,530 of NW_026287260.1, read as the reverse complement.
AGATGTATATAATACCCTGGTTCTGCTCTGTAGCTGTATATAATACCATGGTTCTGTTCTGTAGCTGTATATAATACCCTGGTTCTGCTCTGTAGATGTATATAATACCCTGGTTCTGTTATGTAGCTGTATATAATACCCTGGTTCTGCTCTGTAGCTGTATATAATACCCTGGTTCTGCTCTGTAGCTGTATATAATACCCTGGTTCTGCTCTCTTCTGTAGCTGTATATAATACCATGGTTCTGCTCTGTAGCTGTATATAATACCATGGTTCTGCTCTGTAGCTGTATATAATACCATGGTTCTGCTCTGTAGCTGTATATAATACCATGGTTCTGCTCTGTAGCTGTATATAATACCCTGGTTCTCCTCTGTAGCTGTATATAATACCCTGGTTCTGTTCTGTAGCTGTATATAATACCCTGGTTCTGCTCTATAGCTGTATATAATACCCTGGTTCTGTTCTGCTCTGTAGCTGTATATAATACCCTGGTTCTGCTCTGTAGATGTATATAATACCCTGGTTCTGCTCTGTAGCTGTATATAATACCCTGGTTCTGTTCTGTAGCTGTATATAATACCCTGGTTCTGTTCTGTAGCTGTATATAATACCCTGGTTCTGCTCTGTAGCTGTATATAATACCCTGGTTCTGCTCTGTAGCTGTATATAATACCATGGTTCTGCTCTGTAGCTGTATATAATACTCTGGTTCTGCTTTGTAGCAGTATATAATACCATGGTTCTGTACTGTAGCTGTATATAATACCCTGGTTCTGTCTCTGCTCTTTAGCTGTATATAATACCATGGTTCTACTCTGTAGCTGTATATAATACCATGGTTCTGTTCTGCTCTGTAGCTGTATATAATACCCTGGTTCTGCTCTGTAGCTGTATATAATACCCTTGTTCTGCTCTGTAGCTGTATATAATACCATGGTTCTACTCTGTAGCTGTATATAATACCCTGGTTCTGCTCTGTAGATGTATATAATACCATGGTTCTGCTCTGTAGCAGTATATAATACCCTGGTTCTGCTCTGTAGATGTATATAATACCATGGTTCTGCTCTGTAGCTCTATATAATACCCTGGTTCTGTCTCTGCTCTTTAGCTGTATATAATACCATGGTTCTACTCTGTAGCTGTATATAATACCATGGTTCTGTACTGTAGCTGTATATAATACCATGGTTCTGCTCTGTAGATGTATATAATACCCTGGTTCTGCTCTGTAGCTGTATATAATACCATGGTTCTGCTCTGTAGCTGTATATAATACCATGGTTCTGTACTGTAGCTGTATATAATACCATGGTTCTACTCTGCAGCTGTATATAATACCATGGTTCTGCTCTGTAGATGTATATAATACCCTGGTTCTGCTCTGTAGCTGTATATAATACCATGGTTCTGCTCTGTAGCTGTATATAATACTCTGGTTCTGCTCTGTAGCTGTATATAATACCATGGTTCTGTTCTGCTCTGTAGCTGTATATATACCATGGTTCTGCTCTGTAGCTGTATATAATACCATGGTTCTGCTCTGTAGCTGTATATAATACCATGGTTCTGCTCTGTAGCTGTATATAATACCATGGTTCTGTTCTGCTCTGTAGCTGTATATATACCACGGTTCTGCTCTGTAGCTGTATATAATACCATGGTTCTGCTCTGTAGCTGTATATAATACCATGGTTCTGTTCTGCTCTGTAGCTGTATATAATACCCTGGTTCTGCTCTGTAGCTGTATATAATACCCTGGTTCTGCTCTGTAGCTGTATATAATACCCTGGTTCTGCTCTGTAGCTGTATATAATACCATGGTTCTGCTCTGTAGCTGTATATAATACCATGGTTCTGTTCTGCTCTGTAGCTGTATATAATACCCTGGTTCTGCTCTGTAGCTGTATATAATACCCTGGTTCTGCTCTGTAGCTGTATATAATACCATGGTTCTGCTCTGTAGCTGTATATAATACCATGGTTCTGCTCTGTAGCTGTATATAATACCATGGTTCTGCTCTGTAGCTGTATATAATACCATGGTTCTGTTCTGCTCTGTAGCTGTATATAATACCCTGGTTTTGTTCTGTAGCTGTATATAATACCCTGGTTTTGTTCTGTAGCTGTATATAATACCATGGTTCTGTACTGTAGCTGTATATAATACCCTGGTTCTGCTCTGTAGCTGTATATAATACCATGGTTCTGCTCTGTAGCTGGTTATAATACCCTGGTTCTCCCCTGAGCTGTATATAATACCATGGTTCTGCTCTGTAGCTGTATATAATACCCTGGTTCTGTTATGTAGCTGTATATAATACCCTGGTTCTGCACTGTAGCTGTATATAATACCCTGGTTCTGCTCTGTAGCTGTATATAATACCCTGGTTCTGCTCTCTTCTGTAGCTGTATATAATACCATGGTTCTGCTCTGTAGCTGTATATAATACCCTGGTTCTGATCTGCTCTGTAGCTGTATATAATACCCTAGTTCTGCTCTGTAGCTGTATATAATACCCTGGTTCTGCTCTGTAGCTGTATATAATTCCATGGTTCTGTTCTGTAGCTGTATATAATACCCTGGTTCTGCTCTGTAGCTGTATATAATACCCTGGTTCTGCTCTGTAGCTGTATATAATACCCTGGTTCTGCTCTGTAGCTGTATATAATACCATGGTTCTGCTCTGTAGCTGTATATAATACCATGGTTCTGCTCTGTAGCTGTATATAATACCATGGTTCTGCTCTGTAGCTGTTTATAATACCCTGGTTCTCCCCTGAGCTGTATATAATACCATGGTTCTGCTCTGTAGCTGTATATAATACCCTGGTTCTGTTATGTAGCTGTATATAATACCCTGGTTCTGCACTGTAGCTGTATATAATACCCTGGTTCTGCTCTGTAGCTGTATATAATACCCTGGTTCTGCTCTCTTCTGTAGCTGTATATAATACCATGGTTCTGCTCTGTAGCTGTATATAATACCATGGTTCTGCTCTGTAGCTGTATATAATACCCTGGTTCTGCTCTGTAGCTCTATATAATACCATGGTTCTGCTCTGTAGCTGTATATAATACTCTGGTTCTGCTCTGTAGCTGTATATAATACCATGGTTCTGTTCTGCTCTGTAGCTGTATATATACCATGGTTCTGCTCTGTAGCTGTATATAATACCATGGTTCTGCTCTGTAGCTGCATATAATACCATGGTTCTGCTCTGTAGCTGTATATAATACCATGGTTCTGCTCTGTAGCTGTATATAATACCATGGTTCTGTTCTGCTCTGTAGCTGTATATATACCATGGTTCTGCTCTGTAGCTGTATATAATACCATGGTTCTGCTCTGTAGCTGTATATAATACCATGGTTCTGTTCTGCTCTGTAGCTGTATATAATACCCTGGTTCTGCTCTGTAGCTGTATATAATACCATGGTTCTGTTCTGCTCTGTAGCTGTATATATACCATGGTTCTGCTCTGTAGCTGTATATAATACCATGGTTCTGCTCTGTAGCTGTATATAATACCCTGGTTCTGTTCTGCTCTGTAGCTGTATATAATACCCTGGTTCTGCTCTGTAGCTGTATATAATACCCTGGTTCTGCTCTGTAGCTGTATATAATACCATGGTTCTACTCTGTAGCTGTATATAATACCATGGTTCTGCTCTGTAGCTGTATATAATACCATGGTTCTGCTCTGTAGCTGTATATAATACCATGGTTCTGTTCTGCTCTGTAGCTGTATATATACCATGGTTCTGTTCTGCTCTGTAGCTGTATATAATACCCTGGTTCTGCTCTGTAGCTGTATATAATACCCTGGTTCTGATCTGTAGCTGTATATAATACCATGGTTCTACTCTGTAGCTGTATATAATACCATGGTTCTGCTCTGTAGATGTATATAATACCCTGGTTCTGCTCTGTAGCTGTATATAATACCATGGTTCTGTTCTGTAGCTCTATATAATACCCTGGTTCTGTACTGTAGCTGTATATAATACCATGGTTCTGCTCTGTAGCTGTATATAATACCCTAGTTCTGCTCTGTAGCTGTATATAATACCATGGTTCTGCTCTGTAGCTGTATATAATACTCTGGTTCTGCTTTGTAGCAGTATATAATACCATGGTTCTGTACTGTAGCTGTATATAATACCCTGGTTCTGTCTCTGCTCTTTAGCTGTATATAATACCATGGTTCTACTCTGTAGCTGTATATAATACCATGGTTCTGTTCTGCTCTGTAGCTGTATATAATACCCTGGTTCTGCTCTGTAGCTGTATATAATACCCTTGTTCTGCTCTGTAGCTGTATATAATACCATGGTTCTACTCTGTAGCTGTATATAATACCCTGGTTCTGCTCTGTAGATGTATATAATACCATGGTTCTGCTCTGTAGCAGTATATAATACCCTGGTTCTGCTCTGTAGATGTATATAATACCATGGTTCTGCTCTGTAGCTCTATATAATACCCTGGTTCTGTCTCTGCTCTTTAGCTGTATATAATACCATGGTTCTACTCTGTAGCTGTATATAATACCATGGTTCTGTACTGTAGCTGTATATAATACCATGGTTCTGCTCTGTAGATGTATATAATACCCTGGTTCTGCTCTGTAGCTGTATATAATACCATGGTTCTGCTCTGTAGCTGTATATAATACCATGGTTCTGTACTGTAGCTGTATATAATACCATGGTTCTACTCTGCAGCTGTATATAATACCATGGTTCTGCTCTGTAGATGTATATAATACCCTGGTTCTGCTCTGTAGCTGTATATAATACCATGGTTCTGCTCTGTAGCTGTATATAATACTCTGGTTCTGCTCTGTAGCTGTATATAATACCATGGTTCTGTTCTGCTCTGTAGCTGTATATATACCATGGTTCTGCTCTGTAGCTGTATATAATACCATGGTTCTGCTCTGTAGCTGTATATAATACCATGGTTCTGCTCTGTAGCTGTATATAATACCATGGTTCTGTTCTGCTCTGTAGCTGTATATATACCACGGTTCTGCTCTGTAGCTGTATATAATACCATGGTTCTGCTCTGTAGCTGTATATAATACCATGGTTCTGTTCTGCTCTGTAGCTGTATATAATACCCTGGTTCTGCTCTGTAGCTGTATATAATACCCTGGTTCTGCTCTGTAGCTGTATATAATACCCTGGTTCTGCTCTGTAGCTGTATATAATACCATGGTTCTGCTCTGTAGCTGTATATAATACCATGGTTCTGTTCTGCTCTGTAGCTGTATATAATACCCTGGTTCTGCTCTGTAGCTGTATATAATACCCTGGTTCTGCTCTGTAGCTGTATATAATACCATGGTTCTGCTCTGTAGCTGTATATAATACCATGGTTCTGCTCTGTAGCTGTATATAATACCATGGTTCTGCTCTGTAGCTGTATATAATACCATGGTTCTGTTCTGCTCTGTAGCTGTATATAATACCCTGGTTTTGTTCTGTAGCTGTATATAATACCCTGGTTTTGTTCTGTAGCTGTATATAATACCATGGTTCTGTACTGTAGCTGTATATAATACCCTGGTTCTGCTCTGTAGCTGTATATAATACCATGGTTCTGCTCTGTAGCTGGTTATAATACCCTGGTTCTCCCCTGAGCTGTATATAATACCATGGTTCTGCTCTGTAGCTGTATATAATACCCTGGTTCTGTTATGTAGCTGTATATAATACCCTGGTTCTGCACTGTAGCTGTATATAATACCCTGGTTCTGCTCTGTAGCTGTATATAATACCCTGGTTCTGCTCTCTTCTGTAGCTGTATATAATACCATGGTTCTGCTCTGTAGCTGTATATAATACCCTGGTTCTGATCTGCTCTGTAGCTGTATATAATACCCTAGTTCTGCTCTGTAGCTGTATATAATACCCTGGTTCTGCTCTGTAGCTGTATATAATTCCATGGTTCTGTTCTGTAGCTGTATATAATACCCTGGTTCTGCTCTGTAGCTGTATATAATACCCTGGTTCTGCTCTGTAGCTGTATATAATACCCTGGTTCTGCTCTGTAGCTGTATATAATACCATGGTTCTGCTCTGTAGCTGTATATAATACCATGGTTCTGCTCTGTAGCTGTATATAATACCATGGTTCTGCTCTGTAGCTGTTTATAATACCCTGGTTCTCCCCTGAGCTGTATATAATACCATGGTTCTGCTCTGTAGCTGTATATAATACCCTGGTTCTGTTATGTAGCTGTATATAATACCCTGGTTCTGCACTGTAGCTGTATATAATACCCTGGTTCTGCTCTGTAGCTGTATATAATACCCTGGTTCTGCTCTCTTCTGTAGCTGTATATAATACCATGGTTCTGCTCTGTAGCTGTATATAATACCATGGTTCTGCTCTGTAGCTGTATATAATACCCTGGTTCTGCTCTGTAGCTCTATATAATACCATGGTTCTGCTCTGTAGCTGTATATAATACTCTGGTTCTGCTCTGTAGCTGTATATAATACCATGGTTCTGTTCTGCTCTGTAGCTGTATATATACCATGGTTCTGCTCTGTAGCTGTATATAATACCATGGTTCTGCTCTGTAGCTGCATATAATACCATGGTTCTGCTCTGTAGCTGTATATAATACCATGGTTCTGCTCTGTAGCTGTATATAATACCATGGTTCTGTTCTGCTCTGTAGCTGTATATATACCATGGTTCTGCTCTGTAGCTGTATATAATACCATGGTTCTGCTCTGTAGCTGTATATAATACCATGGTTCTGTTCTGCTCTGTAGCTGTATATAATACCCTGGTTCTGCTCTGTAGCTGTATATAATACCATGGTTCTGTTCTGCTCTGTAGCTGTATATATACCATGGTTCTGCTCTGTAGCTGTATATAATACCATGGTTCTGCTCTGTAGCTGTATATAATACCCTGGTTCTGTTCTGCTCTGTAGCTGTATATAATACCCTGGTTCTGCTCTGTAGCTGTATATAATACCCTGGTTCTGCTCTGTAGCTGTATATAATACCATGGTTCTACTCTGTAGCTGTATATAATACCATGGTTCTGCTCTGTAGCTGTATATAATACCATGGTTCTGCTCTGTAGCTGTATATAATACCATGGTTCTGTTCTGCTCTGTAGCTGTATATATACCATGGTTCTGTTCTGCTCTGTAGCTGTATATAATACCCTGGTTCTGCTCTGTAGCTGTATATAATACCCTGGTTCTGATCTGTAGCTGTATATAATACCATGGTTCTACTCTGTAGCTGTATATAATACCATGGTTCTGCTCTGTAGATGTATATAATACCCTGGTTCTGCTCTGTAGCTGTATATAATACCATGGTTCTGTTCTGTAGCTCTATATAATACCCTGGTTCTGTACTGTAGCTGTATATAATACCATGGTTCTGCTCTGTAGCTGTATATAATACCCTAGTTCTGCTCTGTAGCTGTATATAATACCATGGTTCTGCTCTGTAGCTGTATATAATACCATGGTTCTGTTCTGCTCTGTAGCTGTATATATACCATGGTTCTGCTCTGTAGCTGTATATAATACCATGGTTCTGCTCTGTAGCTGTATATAATACCATGGTTCTGCTCTGTAGCTGTATATAATACCCTAGTTCTGCTCTGCTCTGTAGCTGTATATAATACCCTAGTTCTGCTCTGTAGCTGTATATAATACCATGGTTCTGCTCTGTAGCTGTATATAATACCATGGTTCTGTTCTGCTCTGTAGCTGTATATATACCATGGTTCTGCTCTGTAGCTGTATATAATACCATGGTTCTGCTCTGTAGCTGTATATAATACCATGGTTCTGCTCTGTAGCTGTATATAATACCATGGTTCTGCTCTGTAGCTGTATATAATACCCTAGTTCTGCTCTGTAGCTGTATATAATACCCTGGTTCTGCTCTGTAGCTGTATATTTACATTTACATTTAAGCCATTTAGCAGACGCTCTTATCCAGAGCGACTTACAAATTGGTGCATACACCTTATGACATCCAGTGGAACAGCCACTTGCATCTAAATCTTTTTTTTGGGGGAGAAGGGGGTGAGAAGGATTACTTACCCTTACTTACCCTATCCTAGGTATTCCTTGAAGAGGTGGGGTTTCAGGTGTCTCCGGAAGGTGGTGATTGACTCCGCTGTCCTGGCGTCGTGAGGGAGTTTGTTCCACCATTGGGGGCCAGAGCAGCGAACAGTTTTGACTGGGCTGAGCGGGAACTGTACTTCCTCAGTGGTAGGGAGGCGAGCAGGCCAGAGGTGGATGAACGCAGTGCCCTTGTTTGGGTGTAGGGCCTGATCAGAGCCTGGAGGTACTGAGGTGCCGTTCCCCTCACAGCTCCGTAGGCAAGCACCATGGTCTTGTAGCGGATGCGAGCTTCAACTGGAAGCCAGTGGAGAGAGCGGAGGAGCGGGGTGACGTGAGAGAACTTGGGAAGGTTGAACACCAGACGGGCTGCGGCGTTCTGGATGAGTTGTAGGGGTTTAATGGCACAGGCAGGGAGCCCAGCCAACAGCGAGTTGCAGTAGTCAAGACGGGAGATGACAAGTGCCTGGATTAGGACCTGCGCCGCTTCCTGTGTGAGGCAGGGTCGTACTCTGCGGATGTTGTAGAGCATGAACCTACAGGAACGGGACACCGCCTTGATGTTAGTTGAGAACGTCAGGGTGTTGTCCAGGATCACGCCAAGGTTCTTAGCGCTCTGGGAGGAGGACACAATGGAGTTGTCAACCGTGATGGCGAGATCATGGAACGGGCAGTCCTTCCCCGGGAGGAAGAGGAGCTCCGTCTTGCTGAGGTTCAGCTTGAGGTGGTGATCCGTCATCCACACTGATATGTCTGCCAGACATGCAGAGATGCGATTCGCCACCTGGTCATCAGAAGGGGGAAAGGAGAAGATTAATTGTGTGTCGTCTGCATAGCAATGATAGGAGAGACCATGTGAGGTTATGACAGAGCCAAGTGACTTGGTGTATAGCGAGAATAAGAGAGGGCCTAGAACAGAGCCCTGGGGGACACCAGTGGTGAGAGCGCGTGGTGAGGAGACAGATTCTCGCCACGCCACCTGGTAGGAGCGACCTGTCAGGTAGGACGCAATCCAAGCGTGGGCCGCGCCGGAGATGCCCAACTCGGAGAGGGTGGAGAGGAGGATCTGATGGTTCACAGTATCGAAGGCAGCCGATAGGTCTAGAAGGATGAGAGCAGAGGAGAGAGAGTTAGCTTTAGCAGTGCGGAGCGCCTCCGTGATACAGAGAAGAGCAGTCTCAGTTGAATGACTAGTCTTGAAACCTGACTGATTTGGATCAAGAAGGTCATTCTGAGAGAGATAGCGGTAGAGCTGGCCAAGGACGGCACGCTCAAGAGTTTTGGAGAGAAAAGAGAGAAGGGATACTGGTCTGTAGTTGTTGACATCGGAGGGATCGAGTGTAGGTTTTTTCAGAAGGGGTGCAACTCTCGCTCTCTTGAAGACGGGAGGGACGTAGCCAGCGGTCAGGGATGAGTTGATGAGCGAGGTGAGGTAAGGGAGAAGGTCTCCGGAAATGGTCTGGAGAAGAGAGGAGGGGATAGGGTCAAGCGGGCAGGTTGTATATATATATATAATACCATGGTTCTGCTCTGTAGCTGTATATAATACCATGGTTCTGCTCTGTAGCTGTATATAATACCATGGTTCTGTTCTGCTCTGTAGCTGTATATAATACCCTGGTTTTGTTCCTTAGCTGTATATAATACCATGGTTCTGTACTGTAGCTGTATATAATACCCTGGTTTTGTTCGGTAGCTGTATATAATACCCTGGTTCTGCTCTGTAGCTGTATATAATACCATGGTTCTGCTCTGTAGCTGTATATAATACCCTGGTTTTGTTCTGTAGCTGTATATAATACCATGGTTCTGCTCTGTAGCTGTATATAATACCCTGGTTCTGCTCTGTAAATGTATATAATACCATGGTTCTGCTTTGTAGCTGTATATAATACCCTGGTTCTGCTCTGTAGCTGTATATAATACCCTGGTTCTGCTCTGTAGCTGTATATAATACCATGGTTCTGCTCTGTAGCTGTATATAATACCCTGGTTCTGCTCTGTAGCTGTATATAATACCCTGGTTCTGCTCTGTAGCTGTATATAATACCCTGGTTCTGCTCTGTAGCTGTATATAATACCATGGTTCTGCTCTGTAGCTGTATATAATACCATGGTTCTGTTCTGTAGCTGTATATAATACCCTGGTTCTGCTCTGTAGCTGTATATAATACCATGGTTCTGCTCTGTAGCTGTATATAATACCATGGTTCTGCTCTGTAGCTGTATATAATACCATGGTTCTGCTCTGTAGCTGTATATAATACCATGGTTCTGCTCTGTAGATGTATATAATACCATGGTTCTGCTCTGTAGATGTATATAATACCATGGTTCTGCTCTGTAGCTGTATATAATACCATGTCTCTGTTCTGCTCTGTAGCTGTATATAATACCATGGTTCTGCTCTGTAGCTGTATATAATACCATGGTTCTGCTCTGTAGATGTATATAATACCATGTCAGAACACTTAAATGGAACATGGAACTTTGTCCTCCAGTCATCTGTGATCTGATCAACTTCTCACTAACTATTTCATCTTCACAATGTTGTCCTTCGTGGCACAGCAATGTGTAGTTAATGATAGACTGATGTCCCGAGGGGTTGTGATATATGTCCAATATATCACGGCCGAGGGCTGTTCTCACCCACGACGCAACGCGGAGTGCCCGGATGCCCCATGGTATAAGGTCTGATATACCCATGGTATAAGGTCTGATATACCCATGGTATAAGGTCTGATATACCCATGGTATAAGGTCTGATATACCCATGGTATAAGGTCTGATATAACCATGGTATAAGGTCTGATATACCCATGGTATAAGGTCTTATATACCCATGGTATAAGGTCTTATATACCCATGGTATAAGGTCTGATATACCCATGTTATAAGGTCTGGTATACCCATGGTATAAGGTCTGGTATACCCATGGTATAAGGTCTGACATATCCATGGTATAAGGTCTGGTATACATACCCATGGTATAAGGTCTGATATACCCATGGTATAAGGTCTGATATTCCCATGGTATAAGGTCTGATATACCCATGGTATAAGGTCTGATATACCCGTGGTATAAGGTCTGATATACCCATGGTATAAGGTCTGATATACCCATGGTATAAGGTCTTATATACCCATGGTATAAGGTCTGATATACCAATGGTATAAGGTCTGATATTCCCCTGGTATAATGTCTGATATACCCATGGTATAAGGTCTGATATACCCATGGTATAAGGACTGGTATACCCATGGTATAAGGTCTGGTATACCCATGGTATAAGGTCTGGTATACCCATGGTATAAGGTCTGATATACCCATGGTATAAGGTCTGGTATACCCATGGTATAAGGTCTGATATACCCATGGTATAAGGTCTGATATACCCATGGTATAACGTCTGATATACCCATGGTATAAGGTCTGATATACCCATGGTATAAGGTCTGACATATCCATGGTATAAGGTCTGGTATACCCATGGTATAAGGTCTGGTATACCCATGGTATAAGGTCTGATATACCCATGGTATAAGGTCTTATATACCCATGGTATAAGGTCTGATATACCCATGGTATAAGGTCTGGTATACCCATGGTATAAGGTCTGGTATACCCATGGTATAAGGTCTGGTATACCCATGGTATAAGGTCTGATATACCCATGGTATAAGGTCTGGTATACCCATGGTATAAGGTCTGATATACCCATGGTATAAGGTCTGATATACCCATGGTATAAGGTCTGATATACCCATGGTATAAGGTCTGGTATACCCATGGTATAAGGTCTGATATACCCATGGTATAAGGTCTGATATACCCATGGTATAAGGTCTGATATACCCATGGTATAAGGTCTGGTATACCCATGGTATAAGGTCTGGTATACCCATGGTATAAGGTCTGGTATACCCATGGTATAAGGTCTGATATACCCATGGTATAAGGTCTGATATACCCATGGTATAAGGTCTGATATACTCATGGTATAAGGTCTGATATACCCATGGTATAAGGTCTGATATAACCATGGTATAAGGTCTGATATACCCATGGTATAAGGTCTTATATACCCATGGTATAAGGTCTGATATACCCATGTTATAAGGTCTGGTATACCCATGGTATAAGGTCTGGTATACCCATGGCATAAGGTCTGACATATCCATGGTATAAGGTCTGGTATACCCAAGGTATAAGGTCTGATATACCCATGGTATAAGGTCTGATATTCCCATGGTATAAGGTCTGATATACCCATGGTATAAGGTCTGGTATACCCATGGTATAAGGTCTGGTATACCCATGGTATAAGGTCTGATATACCCATGGTATAAGGTCTGATATACCCATGGTATAAGGTCTGATATACCCATGGTATAAGGTCTGGTATACCCATGGTATAAGGTCTGGTATACCCATGGTATAAGGTCTGGTATACCCATGGTATAAGGTCTGATATACCCATGGTATAAGGTCTGATATACCCATGGTATAAGGTCTGATATACCCATGGTATAAGGTCTGGTATACCCATGGTATAAGGTCTGGTATACCCATGGTATAAGGTCTGGTATACCCATGGTATAAGGTCTGATATACCCATGGTATAAGGTCTGGTATACCCATGGTATAAGGTCTGATATACCCATGGTATAAGGTCTGATATACCCGTGGTATAAGGTCTGATATACCCGTGGTATAAGGTCTGATATACCCATGGTATAAGGTCTGGTATACCCATGGTATAAGGTCTGATATACCCATGGTATAAGGTCTGATATACCCATGGTATAAGGTCTGATATACCCATGGTATAAGGTCTGATATACCCATGGTATAAGGTCTGATATAGCCGTGGTATAAGGTCTGATATACCCATGGTATAAGGTCTGATATAGCCGTGGTATAAGGTCTGATATACCCGTGGTATAAGGTCTGATATACCCGTGGTATAAGGTCTGATATACCCATGGTATAAGGTCTGATATACCCATGGTATAAGGTCTGATATACCCATGGTATAAGGTCTGATATAGCCGTGGTATAAGGTCTGATATACCCATGGTATAAGGTCTGATATACCCATGGTATAAGGTCTGATATACCCATGTTATAAGGTCTGGTATACCCATGGTATAAGGTCTGGTATACCCATGGCATAAGGTCTGACATATCCATGGTATAAGGTCTGGTATACCCAAGGTATAAGGTCTGATATACCCATGGTATAAGGTCTGATATTCCCATGGTATAAGGTCTGATATACCCATGGTATAAGGTCTGGTATACCCATGGTATAAGGTCTGGTATACCCATGGTATAAGGTCTGATATACCCATGGTATAAGGTCTGATATACCCATGGTATAAGGTCTGATATACCCATGGTATAAGGTCTGGTATACCCATGGTATAAGGTCTGGTATAGCCATGGTATAAGGTCTGGTATACCCATGGTATAAGGTCTGATATACCCATGGTATAAGGTCTGGTATACCCATGGTATAAGGTCTGATATACCCATGGTATAAGGTCTGATATACCCGTGGTATAAGGTCTGATATACCCGTGGTATAAGGTCTGATATACCCATGGTATAAGGTCTGGTATACCCATGGTATAAGGTCTGATATACCCATGGTATAAGGTCTGATATACCCATGGTATAAGGTCTGATATACCCATGGTATAAGGTCTTATATACCCATGGTATAAGGTCTGATATACCCATGGTATAAGGTCTGATATACCCATGGTATAAGGTCTGATATACCCATGGTATAAGGTCTGGTATACCCATGGTATAAGGTCTGATATACCCATGGTATAAGGTCTGATATACCCATGGTATAAGGTCTGATATACCCATGGTATAAGGTCTGATATACCCATGGTATAAGGTCTGATATACCCATGGTATAAGGTCTGATATACCCATGGTATAAGGTCTGACATATCCATGGTATAAGGTCTGGTATACCCAAGGTATAAGGTCTGATATACCCATGGTATAAGGTCTGATATTCCCATGGTATAAGGTCTGATATACCCATGGTATAAGGTCTGATATACCCATGGTATAAGGTCTGATATACCAGTGGTATAAGGTCTGATATACCCGTGGTATAAGGTCTGATATACCCGTGGTATAAGGTCTGGTATACCCATGGTATAAGGTCTGATATACCCATGGTATAAGGTCTGATATACCCATGGTATAAGGTCTGATATACCCATGGTATAAGGTCTTATATACCCATGGTATAAGGTCTGATATACCCATGGTATAAGGTCTGATATACCCATGGTATAAGGTCTGATATACCCATGGTATAAGGTCTGGTATACCCATGGTATAAGGTCTGATATACCCATGGTATAAGGTCTGATATACCCATGGTATAAGGTCTGATATACCCATGGTATAAGGTCTGATATACCCATGGTATAAGGTCTGATATACCCATGGTATAAGGTCTGATATACCCATGGTATAAGGTCTGACATATCCATGGTATAAGGTCTGGTATACCCAAGGTATAAGGTCTGATATACCCATGGTATAAGGTCTGATATTCCCATGGTATAAGGTCTGATATACCCATGGTATAAGGTCTGGTATACCCATGGTATAAGGTCTGGTATACCCATGGTATAAGGTCTGATATACCCATGGTATAAGGTCTGATATACCCATGGTATAAGGTCTGGTATACCCATGGTATAAGGTCTGGTATACCCATGGTATAAGGTCTGATATACCCATGGTATAAGGTCTGGTATACCCATGGTATAAGGTCTGATATACCCATGGTATAAGGTCTGGTATACCCATGGTATAAGGTCTGATATACCCATGGTATAAGGTCTGATATACCCATGGTATAAGGTCTGATATACCCGTGGTATAAGGTCTGATATACCCATGGTATAAGGTCTGGTATACCCATGGTATAAGGTCTGATATACCCATGGTATAAGGTCTGATATACCCATGGTATAAGGTCTGATATACCCATGGTATAAGGTCTGATATACCCGTGGTATAAGGTCTGATATAGCCGTGGTATAAGGTCTGATATACCCGTGGTATAAGGTCTGGTATACCCATGGTATAAGGTCTGGTATACCCATGGTATAAGGTCTGATATACCCATGGTATAAGGTCTGATATACCCATGGTATAAGGTCTGATATACCCATGGTATAAGGTCTGGTATACCCATGGTATAAGGTCTGGTATAGCCATGGTATAAGGTCTGGTATACCCATGGTATAAGGTCTGATATACCCATGGTATAAGGTCTGGTATACCCATGGTATAAGGTCTGATATACCCATGGTATAAGGTCTGATATACCCGTGGTATAAGGTCTGATATACCCGTGGTATAAGGTCTGATATACCCATGGTATAAGGTCTGGTATACCCATGGTATAAGGTCTGATATACCCATGGTATAAGGTCTGATATACCCATGGTATAAGGTCTGATATACCCATGGTATAAGGTCTTATATACCCATGGTATAAGGTCTGATATACCCATGGTATAAGGTCTGATATACCCATGGTATAAGGTCTGATATACCCATGGTATAAGGTCTGGTATACCCATGGTATAAGGTCTGATATACCCATGGTATAAGGTCTGATATACCCATGGTATAAGGTCTGATATACCCATGGTATAAGGTCTGATATACCCATGGTATAAGGTCTGATATACCCATGGTATAAGGTCTGATATACCCATGGTATAAGGTCTGACATATCCATGGTATAAGGTCTGGTATACCCAAGGTATAAGGTCTGATATACCCATGGTATAAGGTCTGATATTCCCATGGTATAAGGTCTGATATACCCATGGTATAAGGTCTGATATACCCATGGTATAAGGTCTGATATACCCATGGTATAAGGTCTGATATACCCGTGGTATAAGGTCTGATATACCCATGGTATAAGGTCTGGTATACCCATGGTATAAGGTCTGATATACCCATGGTATAAGGTCTGATATACCCATGGTATAAGGTCTGATATACCCATGGTATAAGGTCTTATATACCCATGGTATAAGGTCTGATATACCCATGGTATAAGGTCTGATATACCCATGGTATAAGGTCTGATATACCCATGGTATAAGGTCTGGTATACCCATGGTATAAGGTCTGATATACCCATGGTATAAGGTCTGATATACCCATGGTATAAGGTCTGATATACCCATGGTATAAGGTCTGATATACCCATGGTATAAGGTCTGATATACCCATGGTATAAGGTCTGATATACCCATGGTATAAGGTCTGACATATCCATGGTATAAGGTCTGGTATACCCAAGGTATAAGGTCTGATATACCCATGGTATAAGGTCTGATATTCCCATGGTATAAGGTCTGATATACCCATGGTATAAGGTCTGGTATACCCATGGTATAAGGTCTGGTATACCCATGGTATAAGGTCTGATATACCCATGGTATAAGGTCTGATATACCCATGGTATAAGGTCTGGTATACCCATGGTATAAGGTCTGGTATACCCATGGTATAAGGTCTGGTATACCCATGGTATAAGGTCTGGTATACCCATGGTATAAGGTCTGATATACCCATGGTATAAGGTCTGGTATACCCATGGTATAAGGTCTGATATACCCATGGTATAAGGTCTGATATACCCGTGGTATAAGGTCTGATATACCCGTGGTATAAGGTCTGATATACCCATGGTATAAGGTCTGGTATACCCATGGTATAAGGTCTGATATACCCATGGTATAAGGTCTGATATACCCATGGTATAAGGTCTGATATACCCATGGTATAAGGTCTGATATACCCGTGGTATAAGGTCTGATATAGCCGTGGTATAAGGTCTGATATACCCGTGGTATAAGGTCTGATATACCCATGGTATAAGGTCTGATATACCCATGGTATAAGGTCTGATATACCCATGGTATAAGGTCTGATATACCCATGGTATAAGGTCTGATATAGCCGTGGTATAAGGTCTGATATACCCATGGTATAAGGTCTGATATACCCATGGTATAAGGTCTGATATACCCATGTTATAAGGTCTGGTATACCCATGGTATAAGGTCTGGTATACCCATGGCATAAGGTCTGACATATCCATGGTATAAGGTCTGGTATACCCAAGGTATAAGGTCTGATATACCCATGGTATAAGGTCTGATATTCCCATGGTATAAGGTCTGATATACCCATGGTATAAGGTCTGGTATACCCATGGTATAAGGTCTGGTATACCCATGGTATAAGGTCTGATATACCCATGGTATAAGGTCTGATATACCCATGGTATAAGGTCTGATATACCCATGGTATAAGGTCTGGTATACCCATGGTATAAGGTCTGGTATACCCATGGTATAAGGTCTGGTATACCCATGGTATAAGGTCTGATATACCCATGGTATAAGGTCTGGTATACCCATGGTATAAGGTCTGATATACCCATGGTATAAGGTCTGATATACCCGTGGTATAAGGTCTGATATACCCATGGTATAAGGTCTGATATACCCATGGTATAAGGTCTGGTATACCCATGGTATAAGGTCTGATATACCCATGGTATAAGGTCTGATATACCCATGGTATAAGGTCTGATATACCCATGGTATAAGGTCTGATATACCCATGGTATAAGGTCTGATATAGCCGTGGTATAAGGTCTGATATACCCATGGTATAAGGTCTGATATACCCATGGTATAAGGTCTGTATACCCATGGTATAAGGTCTGATATACCCATGGTATAAGGTCTGATATACCCATGGTATAAGGTCTGATATACCCATGGTATAAGGTCTGATATACCCATGGTATAAGGTCTGATATAGCCGTGGTATAAGGTCTGATATACCCATGGTATAAGGTCTGATATACCCATGGTATAAGGTCTGATATACCCATGGTATAAGGTATGATATACCCATGGTATAAGGTCTGATATACCCATGGTATAAGGTCTGATATAGCCGTGGTATAAGGTCTGATATACCCATGGTATAAGGTCTGATATACCCATGGTATAAGGTCTGATATACCCATGGTATAAGGTCTGATATACCCGTGGTATAAGGTCTGATATACCCGTGGTATAAGGTCTGATATACCCGTGGTATAAGGTCTGATATACCCATGGTATAAGGTCTGATATACCCATGGTATAAGGTCTGAGTATACCCATGGTATAAGGTCTGATATACCCATGGTATAAGGTCTGATATACCCATGGTATAAGGTCTGATATACCCATAGTATAAGGTCTGATATACCCATGGTATAAGGTCTGATATACCCATGGTATAAGGTCTGATATACCCATGGTATAAGGTCTGATATTCCCATGGTATAAGGTCTGATATTCCCATGGTATAAGGTCTGATATACCCATGGTATAAGGTCTGATATACCCATGGTATAAGGTCTGATATACCCGTGGTATAAGGTCTGACATACCCATGGTATAAGGTCTGATATACCCATTGTATAAGGTCTGATATACCCATGGTATAAGGTCTGATATACCCATGGTATAAGGTCTGATATACCCATGGTATAAGGTCTGATATACCCATGGTATAAGGTCTGATATACCCATGGTATAACGTCTGATATACCCATGGTATAAGGTCTGATATACGTATGGTATAAGGTCTGATATACCCATGGTATAACGTCTGATATACCCGTGGTATAAGGTCTGATATACCCATGGTATAAGGTCTGATATACCCATGGTATAAGGTCTGATATACCCGTGGTATAAGGTCTGATATACCCATGGTATAAGGTCTGATATACCCATGGTATAAGGTCTGATATACCCATGGTATAAGGTCTGATATACCCGTGGTATAAGGTCTGATATACCCATGGTATAAGGTCTGATATACCCATGGTATAAGGTCTGATATACCCGTGGTATAACGTCTGATATACCACGGCTTCAAGGATCGAACCACCCGGTTATAATATGTTTCACCATGGTTCTGTTCTGTAGCTGTATATAAGGGTATGTTATGTTTCACTGTTGAAACCCAACAACAGTGTTGGAAGATGGAGAACTTTCTGTTTTCCTGCTCTGTGAAAATCTTTCCTCTTCCTCACTTCATCATATTGACGTTGGAACAGCCCTTTAGTATTTAGTCTTTGATGTTCAGTCTCATTCCATGTCAGTCTGGCCCGGCAGGTCCAGTCCAGCTAGAGGCAGCCCAGGCCCAGTCCAGCTAGAGGCAGCCCAGGTCCAGTCCAGCTAGAGGCAGCCCAGGTCCAGTCCAGCTAGAGGCAGCCCAGGTCCAGTCCAGCTAGAGGCAGCACAGGTCCAGTCCAGCTAGAGGCAGCCCAGGTAGGCAGCCCAGGTCAGTCCAGCTAGAGGCAGCCCAGGAGCTAGAGGCAGCCCAGGTCCAGTCCAGCTAGAGGCAGCCCAGGTCCAGTCCAGCGAGAGGCAGCCCAGGTCCAGTCCAGCTAGAGGCAGCCCAGGTCCAGTCCAGCTAGAGGCAGCCCAGGTCCAGTCCAGCTAGAGGCAGCCCAGGTCCAGTCCAGCTAGAGGCAGCCCAGGTCCAGTCCAGCGAGAGGCAGCCCAGGTCCAGTCCAGCTAGAGGCAGCCCAGGTCCAGTCCAGCTAGAGGCAGCCCAGGTCCAGTCCAGCTAGAGGCAGCCCAGGTCCAGTCCAGCTAGAGGCAGCCCAGGAGCTAGCTAGAGGCAGCCCAGGTCCAGTCCAGCTAGAGGCAGCCCAGGTCCAGTCCAGCTAGAGGCAGCCCAGGTCCAGTCCAGCTAGAGGCAGCCCAGGTCCAGTCCAGCTAGAGGCAGCCCAGGTCCAGTCCAGCTAGAGGCAGCCCAGGTCCAGTCCAGCTAGAGGCAGCCCAGGAGCTAGAGGCAGCCCAGGTCCAGTCCAGCTAGAGGCAGCCCAGGTCCAGTCCAGCGAGAGGCAGCCCAGGTCCAGTCCAGCGAGAGGCAGCCCAGGTCCAGTCCAGCTAGAGGCAGCCCAGGTCCAGTCCAGCTAGAGGCAGCCCAGGTCCAGCCAGCTAGAGGCAGCCCAGGTCCAGTCCAGCGAGAGGCAGCCCAGGTCCAGTCCAGCTAGAGGCAGCCCAGGTCCAGGCAGCCCAGGTCCAGCCCAGCTAGAGGCAGCCCAGGTCCAGTCCAGCTAGAGGCAGCCCAGGTCCAGCTAGAGGCAGCCCAGGTCCAGTCCAGCTAGAGGCAGCCCAGGTCCAGTCCAGCTAGAGGCAGCCCAGGTCCAGTCCAGCTAGAGGCAGCCCAGGTCCAGTCCAGCTAGAGGCAGCCCAGGTCCAGTCCAGCTAGAGGCAGCCCAGGTCCAGTCCAGCTAGAGGCAGCCCAGGTCCAGTCCAGCTAGAGGCAGCCCAGGTCCAGTCCAGCTAGAGGCAGCCCAGGTCCAGTCCAGCTAGAGGCAGCCCAGGTCCAGTCCAGCTAGAGGCAGCCCAGGTCCAGTCCAGCTAGAGGCAGCCCAGGAGCTCAGCCCAGGTCCAGTCCAGCTAGAGGCAGCCCAGGTCCAGTCCAGCTAGAGGCAGCCCAGGTCCAGTCCAGCTAGAGGCAGCCCAGGTCCAGTCCAGCTAGAGGCAGCCCAGGTCCAGTCCAGCTAGAGGCAGCCCAGGTCCAGTCCAGCTAGAGGCAGCCCAGGTCCAGTCCAGCTAGAGGCAGCCCAGGTCCAGTCCAGCTAGAGGCAGCCCAGGTCCAGTCCAGCTAGAGGCAGCCCAGGTCCAGTCCAGCTAGAGGCAGCCCAGGTCCAGTCCAGCGAGAGGCAGCCCAGGTCCAGTCCAGCTAGAGGCAGCCCAGGTCCAGTCCAGCTAGAGGCAGCCCAGGTCCAGCCAGCTAGAGGCAGCCCAGGTCCAGTCCAGCTAGAGGCAGCCCAGGTCCAGTCCAGCTAGAGGCAGCCCAGGTCCAGTCCAGCTAGAGGCAGCCCAGGTCCAGTCCAGCTAGAGGCAGCCCAGGTCCAGTCCAGCTAGAGGCAGCCCAGGTCCAGTCCAGCTAGAGGCAGCCCAGGTCCAGTCCAGCTAGAGGCAGCCCAGGTCCAGTCCAGCTAGAGGCAGCCCAGGTCCAGTCCAGCTAGAGGCAGCCCAGGTCCAGTCCAGCTAGAGGCAGCCCAGGTCCAGTCCAGCTAGAGGCAGCCCAGGTCCAGTCCAGCTAGAGGCAGCCCAGGTCCAGTCCAGTCAGCGAGAGGCAGCCCAGGTCCAGTCCAGCTAGAGGCAGCCCAGGTCCAGTCCAGCTAGAGGCAGCCCAGGAGCTAGAGGCAGCCCAGGTCCAGTCCAGCTAGAGGCAGCCCAGGTCCAGTCCAGCTAGAGGCAGCCCAGGTCCAGTCCAGCTAGAGGCAGCCCAGGTCCAGTCCAGCTAGAGGCAGCCCAGGTCCAGTCCACCCAGGTCCAGTCCAGCTAGAGGCAGCCCAGGTCCAGTCCAGCTAGAGGCAGCCCAGGTCCAGTCCAGCGAGAGGCAGCCCAGGTCCAGTCCAGCTAGAGGCAGCCCAGGTCCAGTCCAGCTAGAGGCAGCCCAGGTCCAGTCCAGCTAGAGGCAGCCCAGGTCCAGTCCAGCTAGAGGCAGCCCAGGTCCAGTCCAGCTAGAGGCAGCCCAGGTCCAGTCCAGCTAGAGGCAGCCCAGGTCCAGTCCAGCTAGAGGCAGCCCAGGTCCAGTCCAGCTAGAGGCAGCCCAGGTCCAGTCCAGCTAGAGGCAGCCCAGGTCCAGTCCAGCGAGAGGCAGCCCAGGTCCAGTCCAGCTAGAGGCAGCCCAGGTCCAGTCCAGCTAGAGGCAGCCCAGGTCCAGCAGCTAGAGGCAGCCCAGGTCCAGTCCAGCTAGAGGCAGCCCAGGTCCAGTCCAGCTAGAGGCAGCCCAGGTCCAGTCCAGCGAGAGGCAGCCCAGGTCCAGTCCAGCTAGAGGCAGCCCAGGTCCAGTCCAGCTAGAGGCAGCCCAGGTCCAGTCCAGCTAGAGGCAGCCCAGGTCCAGCTCCAGAGGCAGCCCAGGTCCAGTCCAGCTAGAGGCAGCCCAGGTCCAGTCCAGCTAGAGGCAGCCCAGGTCCAGTCCAGCGAGAGGCAGCCCAGGTCCAGTCCAGCTAGAGGCAGCCCAGGTCCAGTCCAGCTAGAGGCAGCCCAGGAGCTAGAGGCAGCCCAGGTCCAGTCCAGCTAGAGGCAGCCCAGGTCCAGTCCAGCTAGAGGCAGCCCAGGTCCAGTCCAGCTAGAGGCAGCCCAGGAGCTAGAGGCAGCCCAGGTCCAGTCCAGCTAGAGGCAGCCCAGGTCCAGTCCAGCTAGAGGCAGCCCAGGTCCAGTCCAGCTAGAGGCAGCCCAGGTCCAGTCCAGCTAGAGGCAGCCCAGGTCCAGTCCAGCTAGAGGCAGCCCAGGTCCAGTCCAGCTAGAGGCAGCCCAGGTCCAGTCCAGCTAGAGGCAGCCCAGGTCCAGTCCAGCTAGAGGCAGCCCAGGTCCAGTCCAGCTAGAGGCAGCCCAGGTCCAGTCCAGCTAGAGGCAGCCCAGGTCCAGTCCAGCTAGAGGCAGCCCAGGTCCAGTCCAGCTAGAGGCAGCCCAGGTCCAGTCCAGCTAGAGGCAGCCCAGGTCCCCAGGTCCAGTCAGCT
Organism: Oncorhynchus keta; assembly: GCF_023373465.1. Taxonomy (NCBI): domain Eukaryota; kingdom Metazoa; phylum Chordata; class Actinopteri; order Salmoniformes; family Salmonidae; genus Oncorhynchus; species Oncorhynchus keta. The sequence goes on along the minus strand of NW_026287260.1, from coordinate 31,776 downwards.
AGAGGCAGCCCAGGTCCAGTCCAGCTAGAGGCAGCCCAGGTCCAGTCCAGCTAGAGGCAGCCCAGGTCCAGTCCAGCTAGAGGCAGCCCAGGTCCAGTCCAGCTAGAGGCAGCCCAGGTCCAGTCCAGCTAGAGGCAGCCCAGGTCCAGTCCAGCTAGAGGCAGCCCAGGTCAGCCCAGGTCCAGTCCAGCTAGAGGCAGCCCAGGTCCAGTCCAGCTAGAGGCAGCCCAGGTCCAGTCCAGCTAGAGGCAGCCCAGGTCCAGTCCAGCTAGAGGCAGCCCAGGTCCAGTCCAGCTAGAGGCAGCCCAGGTCCAGCCAGCTAGAGGCAGCCCAGGTCCAGTCCAGCTCAGCCCAGGTCCAGTCCAGCTAGAGGCAGCCCAGGTCCAGTCCAGCTAGAGGCAGCCCAGGTCCAGTCCAGCTAGAGTCAGCCCAGGTCCAGTCCAGCTAGAGGCAGCCCAGGTCCAGTCCAGCTAGAGGCAGCCCAGGTCCAGTCCAGCTAGAGGCAGCCCAGGTCCAGTCCAGCTAGAGGCAGCCCAGGTCCAGTCCAGCTAGAGGCAGCCCAGGAGCTAGAGGCAGCCTAGGTCCAGTCCAGCTACAGGCAGCCCAGGTCCAGTCCAGCTAGAGGCAGCCCAGGTCCAGGCCAGCTAGAGGCAGCCCAGGTCCAGTCCAGCTAGAGGCAGCCCAGGTCCAGTCCAGCTAGAGGCAGCCCAGGTCCAGTCCAGCTAGAGGCAGCCCAGGTCCAGTCCAGCTAGAGGCAGCCCAGGTCCAGTCCAGCTAGAGGCAGCCCAGGTCCAGTCCAGCTAGAGGCAGCCCAGGTCCAGTCCAGCTAGAGGCAGCCCAGGTCCAGTCCAGCTAGAGGCAGCCCAGGAGCTAGAGGCAGCCCAGGTCCAGTCCAGCTAGAGGCAGCCCAGGTCCAGTCCAGCTAGAGGCAGCCCAGGTCCAGTCCAGCTAGAGGCAGCCCAGGTCCAGTCCAGCTAGAGGCAGCCCAGGTCCAGTCCAGCTAGAGGCAGCCCAGGTCCAGTCCAGCTAGAGGCAGCCCAGGTCCAGTCCAGCTAGAGGCAGCCCAGGTCCAGTCCAGCTAGAGGCAGCCCAGGTCCAGTCCAGCTAGAGGCAGCCCAGGTCCAGTCCAGCTAGAGGCAGCCCAGGTCCAGTCCAGCTAGAGGCAGCCCAGGTCCAGTCCAGCTAGAGGCAGCCCAGGTCCAGTCCAGCTAGAGGCAGCCCAGGTCCAGTCCAGCTAGAGGCAGCCCAGGTCCAGTCCAGCTAGAGGCAGCCCAGGTCCAGTCCAGCGAGAGGCAGCCCAGGTCCAGTCCAGCTAGAGGCAGCCCAGGTCCAGTCCAGCTAGAGGCAGCCCAGGAGCTAGAGGCAGCCCAGGTCCAGTCCAGCTAGAGGCAGCCCAGGTCCAGTCCAGCTAGAGGCAGCCCAGGTCCAGTCCAGCTAGAGGCAGCCCAGGAGCTAGAGGCAGCCCAGGTCCAGTCCAGCTAGAGGCAGCCCAGGTCCAGTCCAGCTAGAGGCAGCCCAGGTCCAGTCCAGCTAGAGGCAGCCCAGGTCCAGTCCAGCTAGAGGCAGCCCAGGTCCAGTCCAGCTAGAGGCAGCCCAGGTCCAGTCCAGCTAGAGGCAGCCCAGGTCCAGTCCAGCTAGAGGCAGCCCAGGTCCAGTCCAGCTAGAGGCAGCCCAGGTCCAGTCCAGCTAGAGGCAGCCCAGGTCCAGTCCAGCTAGAGGCAGCCCAGGTCCAGTCCAGCTAGAGGCAGCCCAGGTCCAGTCCAGCTAGAGGCAGCCCAGGTCCAGTCCAGCTAGAGGCAGCCCAGGTCCAGTCCAGCTAGAGGCAGCCCAGGTCCAGTCCAGCTAGAGGCAGCCCAGGTCCAGTCCAGCTAGAGGCAGCCCAGGTCCAGTCCAGCTAGAGGCAGCCCAGGTCCAGTCCAGCTAGAGGCAGCCCAGGTCCAGTCCAGCTAGAGGCAGCCCAGGTCCAGTCCAGCTAGAGGCAGCCCAGGTCCAGTCCAGCTAGAGGCAGCCCAGGTCCAGTCCAGCTAGAGGCAGCCCAGGTCCAGTCCAGCTAGAGGCAGCCCAGGTCCAGTCCAGCTAGAGGCAGCCCAGGTCCAGTCCAGCTAGAGGCAGCCCAGGTCCAGTCCAGCTAGAGGCAGCCCAGTCCAGCTAGAGGCAGCCCAGGTCCAGTCCAGCGAGAGGCAGCCCAGGTCCAGTCCAGCTAGAGGCAGCCCAGGTCCAGTCCAGCTAGAGGCAGCCCAGGTCCAGTCCAGCTAGAGGCAGCCCAGGTCCAGTCCAGCTAGAGGCAGCCCAGGTCCAGTCCAGCTAGAGGCAGCCCAGGTCCAGTCCAGCTAGAGGCAGCCCAGGTCCAGTCCAGCTAGAGGCAGCCCAGGTCCAGTCCAGCTAGAGGCAGCCCAGGTCCAGTCCAGCTAGAGGCAGCCCAGGTCCAGTCCAGCTAGAGGCAGCCCAGGTCCAGTCCAGCTAGAGGCAGCCCAGGTCCAGTCCAGCTAGAGGCAGCCCAGGTCCAGTCCAGCTAGAGGCAGCCCAGGTCCAGTCCAGCGAGAGGCAGCCCAGGTCCAGTCCAGCTAGAGGCAGCCCAGGTCCAGTCCAGCTAGAGGCAGCCCAGGTCCAGTCCAGCTAGAGGCAGCCCAGGTCCAGTCCAGCTAGAGGCAGCCCAGGTCCAGTCCAGCTAGAGGCAGCCCAGGTCCAGTCCAGCTAGAGGCAGCCCAGGAGCTAGAGGCAGCCCAGGTCCAGTCCAGCTAGAGGCAGCCCAGGTCCAGTCCAGCTAGAGGCAGCCCAGGTCCAGTCCAGCTAGAGGCAGCCCAGGTCCAGTCCAGCTAGAGGCAGCCCAGGTCCAGTCCAGCTAGAGGCAGCCCAGGTCCAGTCCAGCTAGAGGCAGCCCAGGTCCAGTCCAGCTAGAGGCAGCCCAGGTCCAGTCCAGCTAGAGGCAGCCCAGGTCCAGTCCAGCTAGAGGCAGCCCAGGTCCAGTCCAGCTAGAGGCAGCCCAGGTCCAGTCCAGCTAGAGGCAGCCCAGGTCCAGTCCAGCTAGAGGCAGCCCAGGTCCAGTCCAGCTAGAGGCAGCCCAGGTCCAGTCCAGCTAGAGGCAGCCCAGGTCCAGTCCAGCTAGAGGCAGCCCAGGTCCAGTCCAGCTAGAGGCAGCCCAGGTCCAGTCCAGCTAGAGGCAGCCCAGGTCCAGTCCAGCTAGAGGCAGCCCAGGTCCAGTCCAGCTAGAGGCAGCCCAGGTCCAGTCCAGCTAGAGGCAGCCCAGGTCCAGTCCAGCTAGAGGCAGCCCAGGTCCAGTCCAGCTAGAGGCAGCCCAGGTCCAGTCCAGCTAGAGGCAGCCCAGGTCCAGCTAGAGGCAGCCCAGGTCCAGTCCAGCTAGAGGCAGCCCAGGTCCAGTCCAGCTAGAGGCAGCCCAGGTCCAGTCCAGCTAGAGGCAGCCCAGGTCCAGTCCAGCTAGAGGCAGCCCAGGTCCAGTCCAGCTAGAGGCAGCCCAGGTCCAGTCCAGCTAGAGGCAGCCCAGGTCCAGTCCAGCTAGAGGCAGCCCAGGTCCAGTCCAGCTAGAGGCAGCCCAGGTCCAGTCCAGCTAGAGGCAGCCCAGGAGCTAGAGGCAGCCCAGGTCCAGTCCAGCTAGAGGCAGCCCAGGTCCAGTCCAGCTAGAGGCAGCCCAGGTCCAGTCCAGCTAGAGGCAGCCCAGGTCCAGTCCAGCTAGAGGCAGCCCAGGTCCAGTCCAGCTAGAGGCAGCCCAGGTCCAGTCCAGCTAGAGGCAGCCCAGGTCCAGTCCAGCTAGAGGCAGCCCAGGTCCAGTCCAGCTAGAGGCAGCCCAGGTCCAGTCCAGCTAGAGGCAGCCCAGGTCCAGTCCAGCTAGAGGCAGCCCAGGTCCAGTCCAGCTAGAGGCAGCCCAGGTCCAGTCCAGCTAGAGGCAGCCCAGGTCCAGTCCAGTCCAGCTAGAGGCAGCCCAGGTCCAGTCCAGCTAGAGGCAGCCCAGGAGCTAGAGGCAGCCCAGGTCCAGTCCAGCTAGAGGCAGCCCAGGTCCAGTCCAGCTAGAGGCAGCCCAGGTCCAGTCCAGCTAGAGGCAGCCCAGGAGCTAGAGGCAGCCCAGGTCCAGTCCAGCTAGAGGCAGCCCAGGTCCAGTCCAGCTAGAGGCAGCCCAGGTCCAGTCCAGCTAGAGGCAGCCCAGGTCCAGTCCAGCTAGAGGCAGCCCAGGTCCAGTCCAGCTAGAGGCAGCCCAGGTCCAGTCCAGCTAGAGGCAGCCCAGGTCCAGTCCAGCTAGAGGCAGCCCAGGTCCAGTCCAGCTAGAGGCAGCCCAGGTCCAGTCCAGCGAGAGGCAGCCCAGGTCCAGTCCAGCTAGAGGCAGCCCAGGTCCAGTCCAGCTAGAGGCAGCCCAGGAGCTAGAGGCAGCCCAGGTCCAGTCCAGCTAGAGGCAGCCCAGGTCCAGTCCAGCTAGAGGCAGCCCAGGTCCAGTCCAGCTAGAGGCAGCCCAGGTCCAGTCCAGCTAGAGGCAGCCCAGGTCCAGTCCAGCTAGAGGCAGCCCAGGTCCAGTCCAGCTAGAGGCAGCCCAGGTCCAGTCCAGCTAGAGGCAGCCCAGGTCCAGTCCAGCTAGAGGCAGCCCAGGTCCAGTCCAGCTAGAGGCAGCCCAGGTCCAGTCCAGCTAGAGGCAGCCCAGGTCCAGTCCAGCTAGAGGCAGCCCAGGTCCAGTCCAGCTAGAGGCAGCCCAGGTCCAGTCCAGCTAGAGGCAGCCCAGGTCCAGTCCAGCTAGAGGCAGCCCAGGTCCAGTCCAGCTAGAGGCAGCCCAGGTCCAGTCCAGCTAGAGGCAGCCCAGGTCCAGTCCAGCTAGAGGCAGCCCAGGTCCAGTCCAGCTAGAGGCAGCCCAGGTCCAGTCCAGCTAGAGGCAGCCCAGGTCCAGTCCAGCTAGAGGCAGCCCAGGTCCAGTCCAGCTAGAGGCAGCCCAGGAGCCAGAGGCAGCCCAGGTCCAGTCCAGCTAGAGGCAGCCCAGGTCCAGTCCAGCTAGAGGCAGCCCAGGTCCAGTCCAGCTAGAGGCAGCCCAGGTCCAGTCCAGCTAGAGGCAGCCCAGGTCCAGTCCAGCTAGAGGCAGCCCAGGTCCAGTCCAGCTAGAGGCAGCCCAGGTCCAGTCCAGCTAGAGGCAGCCCAGGTCCAGTCCAGCTAGAGGCAGCCCAGGTCCAGTCCAGCTAGAGGCAGCCCAGGAGCTAGAGGCAGCCCAGGTCCAGTCCAGCTAGAGGCAGCCCAGGTCCAGTCCAGCTAGAGGCAGCCCAGGTCCAGTCCAGCTAGAGGCAGCCCAGGTCCAGTCCAGCTAGAGGCAGCCCAGGTCCAGTCCAGCTAGAGGCAGCCCAGGTCCAGTCCAGCTAGAGGCAGCCCAGGTCCAGTCCAGCTAGAGGCAGCCCAGGTCCAGTCCAGCTAGAGGCAGCCCAGGTCCAGTCCAGCTAGAGGCAGCCCAGGTCCAGTCCAGCTAGAGGCAGCCCAGGTCCAGTCCAGCTAGAGGCAGCCCAGGTCCAGTCCAGCGAGAGGCAGCCCAGGTCCAGTCCAGCTAGAGGCAGCCCAGGTCCAGTCCAGCTAGAGGCAGCCCAGGAGAGCTAGAGCAGCCCAGGTCCAGTCCAGCTAGAGGCAGCCCAGGTCCAGTCCAGCTAGAGGCAGCCCAGGTCCAGTCCAGCTAGCCCAGGCAGCCCAGGTCCAGTCCAGCTAGAGGCAGCCCAGGTCCAGTCCAGCTAGAGGCAGCCCAGGTCCAGTCCAGCTAGAGGCAGCCCAGGTCCAGTCCAGCTAGAGGCAGCCCAGGTCCAGTCCAGCTAGAGGCAGCCCAGGTCCAGTCCAGCTAGAGGCAGCCCAGGAGCTAGAGGCAGCCCAGGTCCAGTCCAGCTAGAGGCAGCCCAGGTCCAGTCCAGCTAGAGGCAGCCCAGGTCCAGTCCAGCTAGAGGCAGCCCAGGTCCAGTCCAGCTAGAGGCAGCCCAGGTCCAGTCCAGCTAGAGGCAGCCCAGGTCCAGTCCAGCTAGAGGCAGCCCAGGTCCAGTCCAGCTAGAGGCAGCCCAGGTCCAGTCCAGCTAGAGGCAGCCCAGGTCCAGTCCAGCTAGAGGCAGCCCAGGTCCAGTCCAGCTAGAGGCAGCCCAGGTCCAGTCCAGCTAGAGGCAGCCCAGGTCCAGTCCAGCGAGAGGCAGCCCAGGTCCAGTCCAGCTAGAGGCAGCCCAGGTCCAGTCCAGCTAGAGGCAGCCCAGGAGCTAGAGGCAGCCCAGGTCCAGTCCAGCTAGAGGCAGCCCAGGTCCAGTCCAGCTAGAGGCAGCCCAGGTCCAGTCCAGCTAGAGGCAGCCCAGGTCCAGTCCAGCTAGAGGCAGCCCAGGTCCAGTCCAGCTAGAGGCAGCCCAGGTCCAGTCCAGCTAGAGGCAGCCCAGGTCCAGTCCAGCTAGAGGCAGCCCAGGTCCAGTCCAGCTAGAGGCAGCCCAGGTCCAGTCCAGCTAGAGGCAGCCCAGGTCCAGTCCAGCTAGAGGCAGCCCAGGTCCAGGCAGCCCAGGTCCAGTCCAGCTAGAGGCAGCCCAGGTCCAGTCCAGCTAGAGGCAGCCCAGGTCCAGTCCAGCTAGAGGCAGCCCAGGTCCAGTCCAGCTAGAGGCAGCCCAGGTCCAGTCCAGCTAGAGGCAGCCCAGGTCCAGTCCAGCTAGAGGCAGCCCAGGTCCAGTCCAGCTAGAGGCAGCCCAGGTCCAGTCCAGCTAGAGGCAGCCCAGGTCCAGTCCAGCTAGAGGCAGCCCAGGTCCAGTCCAGCTAGAGGCAGCCCAGGTCCAGTCCAGCTAGAGGCAGCCCAGGTCCAGTCCAGCTAGAGGCAGCCCAGGTCCAGTCCAGCTAGAGGCAGCCCAGGTCCAGTCCAGCTAGAGGCAGCCCAGGTCCAGCTAGAGGCAGCCCAGGTCCAGTCCAGCTAGAGGCAGCCCAGGTCCAGTCCAGCTAGAGGCAGCCCAGGTCCAGTCCAGCTAGAGGCAGCCCAGGAGCTAGCCCCAGGTCCAGTCCAGCTAGAGGCAGCCCAGGTCCAGTCCAGCTAGAGGCAGCCCAGGTCCAGTCCAGCTAGAGGCAGCCCAGGTCCAGTCCAGCTAGAGGCAGCCCAGGTCCAGTCCAGCTAGAGGCAGCCCAGGTCCAGTCCAGCTAGAGGCAGCCCAGGTCCAGTCCAGCTAGAGGCAGCCCAGGTCCAGTCCAGCTAGAGGCAGCCCAGGTCCAGTCCAGCTAGAGGCAGCCCAGGTCCAGTCCAGCTAGAGGCAGCCCAGGTCCAGTCCAGCTAGAGGCAGCCCAGGTCCAGTCCAGCTAGAGGCAGCCCAGGTCCAGTCCAGCTAGAGGCAGCCCAGGTCCAGTCCAGCTAGAGGCAGCCCAGGTCCAGTCCAGCTAGAGGCAGCCCAGGTCCAGTCCAGCTAGAGGCAGCCCAGGTCCAGTCCAGCTAGAGGCAGCCCAGGTCCAGTCCAGCTAGAGGCAGCCCAGGAGCTAGAGGCAGCCCAGGTCCAGTCCAGCTAGAGGCAGCCCAGGTCCAGTCCAGCTAGAGGCAGCCCAGGTCCAGTCCAGCTAGAGGCAGCCCAGGTCCAGTCCAGCTAGAGGCAGCCCAGGTCCAGTCCAGCTAGAGGCAGCCCAGGTCCAGTCCAGCTAGAGGCAGCCCAGGTCCAGTCCAGCTAGAGGCAGCCCAGGTCCAGTCCAGCTAGAGGCAGCCCAGGTCCAGTCCAGCTAGAGGCAGCCCAGGAGCTAGAGGCCCCAGGTCCAGTCCAGCTAGAGGCAGCCCAGGTCCAGTCCAGCTAGAGGCAGCCCAGGTCCAGTCCAGCTAGAGGCAGCCCAGGTCCAGTCCAGCTAGAGGCAGCCCAGGTCCAGTCCAGCTAGAGGCAGCCCAGGTCCAGTCCAGCTAGAGGCAGCCCAGGTCCAGTCCAGCTAGAGGCAGCCCAGGTCCAGTCCAGCTAGAGGCAGCCCAGGTCCAGTCCAGCTAGAGGCAGCCCAGGTCCAGCTAGAGGCAGCCCAGGTCCAGTCCAGCTAGAGGCAGCCCAGGTCCAGTCCAGCTAGAGGCAGCCCAGCCCAGGGTCCAGTCCAGCTAGAGGCAGCCCAGGTCCAGTCCAGCTAGAGGCAGCCCAGGTCCAGTCCAGCTAGAGGCAGCCCAGGTCCAGTCCAGCTAGAGGCAGCCCAGGTCCAGTCCAGCTAGAGGCAGCCCAGGTCCAGTCCAGCTAGAGGCAGCCCAGGTCCAGTCCAGCTAGAGGCAGCCCAGGTCCAGTCCAGCTAGAGGCAGCCCAGGTCCAGTCCAGCTAGAGGCAGCCCAGGTCCAGTCCAGCTAGAGGCAGCCCAGGTCCAGTCCAGCTAGAGGCAGCCCAGGTCCAGTCCAGCTAGAGGCAGCCCAGGTCCAGTCCAGCTAGAGGCAGCCCAGGTCCAGTCCAGCTAGAGGCAGCCCAGGTCCAGTCCAGCGAGAGGCAGCCCAGGTCCAGTCCAGCTAGAGGCAGCCCAGGTCCAGTCCAGCTAGAGGCAGCCCAGGAGCTAGAGGCAGCCCAGGTCCAGTCCAGCTAGAGGCAGCCCAGGTCCAGTCCAGCTAGAGGCAGCCCAGGTCCAGTCCAGCTAGAGGCAGCCCAGGTCCAGTCCAGCTAGAGGCAGCCCAGGTCCAGTCCAGCTAGAGGCAGCCCAGGTCCAGTCCAGCTAGAGGCAGCCCAGGTCCAGTCCAGCTAGAGGCAGCCCAGGTCCAGTCCAGCTAGAGGCAGCCCAGGTCCAGTCCAGCCAGAGGCAGCCCAGGAGCTAGAGGCAGCCCAGGTCCAGTCCAGCTAGAGGCAGCCCAGGTCCAGTCCAGCTAGAGGCAGCCCAGGTCCAGTCCAGCTAGAGGCAGCCCAGGTCCAGTCCAGCTAGAGGCAGCCCAGGTCCAGTCCAGCTAGAGGCAGCCCAGGTCCAGTCCAGCTAGAGGCAGCCCAGGTCCAGTCCAGCTAGAGGCAGCCCAGGTCCAGTCCAGCTAGAGGCAGCCCAGGTCCAGTCCAGCTAGAGGCAGCCCAGGTCCAGTCCAGCTAGAGGCAGCCCAGGTCCAGTCCAGCTAGAGGCAGCCCAGGTCCAGTCCAGCTAGAGGCAGCCCAGGTCCAGTCCAGCTAGAGGCAGCCCAGGTCCAGTCCAGCTAGAGGCAGCCCAGGTCCAGTCCAGCTAGAGGCAGCCCAGGTCCAGTCCAGCTAGGCAGCCCAGGTCCAGTCCAGCTAGAGGCAGCCCAGGTCCAGTCCAGCTAGAGGCAGCCCAGGTCCAGTCCAGCTAGAGGCAGCCCAGGTCCAGTCCAGCTAGAGGCAGCCCAGGTCCAGTCCAGCTAGAGGCAGCCCAGGTCCAGTCCAGCTAGAGGCAGCCCAGGTCCAGTCCAGCTAGAGGCAGCCCAGGTCCAGTCCAGCTAGAGGCAGCCCAGGTCCAGTCCAGCTAGAGGCAGCCCAGGTCCAGTCCAGCTAGAGGCAGCCCAGGTCCAGTCCAGCTAGAGGCAGCCCAGGTCCAGTCCAGCTAGAGGCAGCCCAGGTCCAGTCCAGCTAGAGGCAGCCCAGGTCCAGTCCAGCTAGAGGCAGCCCAGGTCCAGTCCAGCTAGAGGCAGCCCAGGTCCAGTCCAGCTAGAGGCAGCCCAGGTCCAGTCCAGCTAGAGGCAGCCCAGGTCCAGTCCAGCTAGAGGCAGCCCAGGTCCAGTCCAGCTAGAGGCAGCCCAGGTCCAGTCCAGCTAGAGGCAGCCCAGGTCCAGTCCAGCTAGAGGCAGCCCAGGTCCAGTCCAGCTAGAGGCAGCCCAGGTCCAGCTAGCTAGAGGCAGCCCAGGTCCAGTCCAGCTAGAGGCAGCCCAGGTCCAGTCCAGCTAGAGGCAGCCCAGGTCCAGTCCAGCTAGAGGCAGCCCAGGTCCAGTCCAGCTAGAGGCAGCCCAGGTCCAGTCCAGCTAGAGGCAGCCCAGGTCCAGTCCAGCTAGAGGCAGCCCAGGTCCAGTCCAGCTAGAGGCAGCCCAGGTCCAGTCCAGCTAGAGGCAGCCCAGGTCCAGTCCAGCTAGAGGCAGCCCAGGTCCAGTCCAGCTAGAGGCAGCCCAGGTCCAGTCCAGCTAGAGGCAGCCCAGGTCCAGTCCAGCTAGAGGCAGCCCAGGTCCAGTCCAGCTAGAGGCAGCCCAGGTCCAGTCCAGCTAGAGGCAGCCCAGGTCCAGTCCAGCTAGAGGCAGCCCAGGTCCAGTCCAGCTAGAGGCAGCCCAGGTCCAGTCCAGCTAGAGGCAGCCCAGGTCCAGTCCAGCTAGAGGCAGCCCAGGTCCAGTCCAGCTAGAGGCAGCCCAGGAGCTAGAGGCAGCCCAGGTCCAGTCCAGCTAGAGGCAGCCCAGGTCCAGTCCAGCTAGAGGCAGCCCAGGTCCAGTCCAGCTAGAGGCAGCCCAGGTCCAGTCCAGCTAGAGGCAGCCCAGGTCCAGTCCAGCTAGAGGCAGCCCAGGTCCAGTCCAGCTAGAGGCAGCCCAGGTCCAGTCCAGCTAGAGGCAGCCCAGGTCCAGTCCAGCTAGAGGCAGCCCAGGTCCAGTCCAGCTAGAGGCAGCCCAGGTCCAGTCCAGCTAGAGGCAGCCCAGGTCCAGTCCAGCTAGAGGCAGCCCAGGTCCAGTCCAGCTAGAGGCAGCCCAGGAGCTAGAGGCAGCCCAGGTCCAGTCCAGCTAGAGGCAGCCCAGGTCCAGTCCAGCTAGAGGCAGCCCAGGTCCAGTCCAGCGAGAGGCAGCCCAGGTCCAGTCCAGCTAGAGGCAGCCCAGGTCCAGTCCAGCTAGAGGCAGCCCAGGAGCTAGAGGCAGCCCAGGTCCAGTCCAGCTAGAGGCAGCCCAGGTCCAGTCCAGCTAGAGGCAGCCCAGGTCCAGTCCAGCTAGAGGCAGCCCAGGTCCAGTCCAGCTAGAGGCAGCCCAGGTCCAGTCCAGCTAGAGGCAGCCCAGGTCCAGTCCAGCTAGAGGCAGCCCAGGTCCAGTCCAGCTAGAGGCAGCCCAGGTCCAGTCCAGCTAGAGGCAGCCCAGGTCCAGTCCAGCTAGAGGCAGCAGGTCCAGCTAGAGGCAGCCCAGGTCCAGTCCAGCTAGAGGCAGCCCAGGTCCAGTCCAGCTAGAGGCAGCCCAGGTCCAGTCCAGCTAGAGGCAGCCCAGGTCCAGTCCCTAGAGGCAGCCCAGGAGCTAGAGGCAGCCCAGGTCCAGTCCAGCTAGAGGCAGCCCAGGTCCAGTCCAGCTAGAGGCAGCCCAGGTCCAGTCCAGCTAGAGGCAGCCCAGGTCCAGTCCAGCTAGAGGCAGCCCAGGTCCAGTCCAGCTAGAGGCAGCCCAGGTCCAGTCCAGCTAGAGGCAGCCCAGGTCCAGTCCAGCTAGAGGCAGCCCAGGTCCAGTCCAGCTAGAGGCAGCCCAGGTCCAGTCCAGCTAGAGGCAGCCCAGGTCCAGTCCAGCTAGAGGCAGCCCAGGTCCAGTCCAGCTAGAGGCAGCCCAGGTCCAGTCCAGCTAGAGGCAGCCCAGGTCCAGTCCAGCTAGAGGCAGCCCAGGTCCAGTCCAGCTAGAGGCAGCCCAGGTCCAGTCCAGCTAGAGGCAGCCCAGGTCCAGTCCAGCTAGAGGCAGCCCAGGTCCAGTCCAGCTAGAGGCAGCCCAGGTCCAGTCCAGCTAGAGGCAGCCCAGGTCCAGTCCAGCTAGAGGCAGCCCAGGTCCAGTCCAGCTAGAGGCAGCCCAGGTCCAGTCCAGCTAGAGGCAGCCCAGGTCCAGTCCAGCTAGAGGCAGCCCAGGTCCAGTCCAGCTAGAGGCAGCCCAGGTCCAGTCCAGCTAGAGGCAGCCCAGGTCCAGTCCAGCTAGAGGCAGCCCAGGTCCAGTCCAGCTAGAGGCAGCCCAGGTCCAGTCCAGCTAGAGGCAGCCCAGGTCCAGTCCAGCTAGAGGCAGCCCAGGTCCAGTCCAGCTAGAGGCAGCCCAGGTCCAGTCCAGCTAGAGGCAGCCCAGGTCCAGTCCAGCTAGGCAGCCCAGGTCCAGTCCAGCTAGAGGCAGCCCAGGTCCAGTCCAGCTAGAGGCAGCCCAGGTCCAGTCCAGCTAGAGGCAGCCCAGGTCCAGTCCAGCTAGAGGCAGCCCAGGTCCAGTCCAGCTAGAGGCAGCCCAGGTCCAGTCCAGCTAGAGGCAGCCCAGGTCCAGTCCAGCTAGAGGCAGCCCAGGTCCAGTCCAGCTAGAGGCAGCCCAGGTCCAGTCCAGCTAGAGGCAGCCCAGGTCCAGTCCAGCTAGAGGCAGCCCAGGTCCAGTCCAGCTAGAGGCAGCCCAGGTCCAGTCCAGCTAGAGGCAGCCCAGGTCCAGTCCAGCTAGAGGCAGCCCAGGTCCAGTCCAGCTAGAGGCAGCCCAGGTCCAGTCCAGCTAGAGGCAGCCCAGGTCCAGTCCAGCTAGAGGCAGCCCAGGTCCAGTCCAGCTAGAGGCAGCCCAGGTCCAGTCCAGCTAGAGGCAGCCCAGGTCCAGTCCAGCGAGAGGCAGCCCAGGTCCAGTCCAGCTAGAGGCAGCCCAGGTCCAGTCCAGCTAGAGGCAGCCCAGGAGCTAGAGGCAGCCCAGGTCCAGTCCAGCTAGAGGCAGCCCAGGTCCAGTCCAGCTAGAGGCAGCCCAGGTCCAGTCCAGCGAGAGGCAGCCCAGGTCCAGTCCAGCTAGAGGCAGCCCAGGTCCAGTCCAGCTAGAGGCAGCCCAGGAGCTAGAGGCAGCCCAGGTCCAGTCCAGCTAGAGGCAGCCCAGGTCCAGTCCAGCTAGAGGCAGCCCAGGTCCAGTCCAGCTAGAGGCAGCCCAGGTCCAGTCCAGCTAGAGGCAGCCCAGGTCCAGTCCAGCTAGAGGCAGCCCAGGTCCAGTCCAGCTAGAGGCAGCCCAGGTCCAGTCCAGCTAGAGGCAGCCCAGGTCCAGTCCAGCTAGAGGCAGCCCAGGTCCAGTCCAGCTAGAGGCAGCCCAGGTCCAGTCCAGCTAGAGGCAGCCCAGGTCCAGTCCAGCGAGAGGCAGCCCAGGTCCAGTCCAGCTAGAGGCAGCCCAGGTCCAGTCCAGCTAGAGGCAGCCCAGGAGCTAGAGGCAGCCCAGGTCCAGTCCAGCTAGAGGCAGCCCAGGTCCAGTCCAGCTAGAGGCAGCCCAGGTCCAGTCCAGCTAGAGGCAGCCCAGGTCCAGTCCAGCTAGAGGCAGCCCAGGTCCAGTCCAGCTAGAGGCAGCCCAGGTCCAGTCCAGCTAGAGGCAGCCCAGGTCCAGTCCAGCTAGAGGCAGCCCAGGTCCAGTCCAGCTAGAGGCAGCCCAGGTCCAGTCCAGCTAGAGGCAGCCCAGGTCCAGTCCAGCTAGAGGCAGCCCAGGTCCAGTCCAGCTAGAGGCAGCCCAGGTCCAGTCCAGCTAGAGGCAGCCCAGGTCCAGTCCAGCGAGAGGCAGCCCAGGTCCAGTCCAGCTAGAGGCAGCCCAGGTCCAGTCCAGCTAGAGGCAGCCCAGGTCCAGTCCAGCTAGAGGCAGCCCAGGTCCAGTCCAGCTAGAGGCAGCCCAGGTCCAGTCCAGCTAGAGGCAGCCCAGGAGCTAGAGGCAGCCCAGGTCCAGTCCAGCTAGAGGCAGCCCAGGTCCAGTCCAGCTAGAGGCAGCCCAGGTCCAGTCCAGCGAGAGGCAGCCCAGGTCCAGTCCAGCTAGAGGCAGCCCAGGTCCAGTCCAGCTAGAGGCAGCCCAGGAGCTAGAGGCAGCCCAGGTCCAGTCCAGCTAGAGGCAGCCCAGGTCCAGTCCAGCTAGAGTCAGCCCAGGTCCAGTCCAGCTAGAGGCAGCCCAGGTCCAGCCCAGCTAGAGGCAGCCCAGGTCCAGTCCAGCTAGAGGCAGCCCAGGAGCTAGAGGCAGCCCAGGTCCAGTCCAGCTAGAGGCAGCCCAGGTCCAGTCCAGCTAGAGGCAGCCCAGGTCCAGTCCAGCTAGAGGCAGCCCAGGTCAAGTCCAGCTAGAGGCAGCCCAGGTCCAGTCCAGCTAGAGGCAGCCCAGGTCCAGTCCAGCTAGAGGCAGCCCAGGTCCAGTCCAGCTAGAGGCAGCCCAGGTCCAGTCCAGCTAGAGGCAGCCCAGGTCCAGTCCAGCTAGAGGCAGCCCAGGTCCAGTCCAGCTAGAGGCAGCCCAGGTCCAGTCCAGCTAGAGGCAGCCCAGGTCCAGTCCAGCGAGAGGCAGCCCAGGTCCAGTCCAGCTAGAGGCAGCCCAGGTCCAGTCCAGCTAGAGGCAGCCCAGGAGCTAGAGGCAGCCCAGGTCCAGTCCAGCTAGAGGCAGCCCAGGTCCAGTCCAGCTAGAGGCAGCCCAGGTCCAGTCCAGCTAGAGGCAGCCCAGGTCCAGTCCAGCGAGAGGCAGCCCAGGTCCAGTCCAGCTAGAGGCAGCCCAGGTCCAGTCCAGCTAGAGGCAGCCCAGGAGCTAGAGGCAGCCCAGGTCCAGTCCAGCTAGAGGCAGCCCAGGTCCAGTCCAGCTAGAGGCAGCCCAGGTCCAGTCCAGCTAGAGGCAGCCCAGGTCCAGTCCAGCTAGAGGCAGCCCAGGTCCAGTCCAGCTAGAGGCAGCCCAGGTCCAGTCCAGCTAGAGGCAGCCCAGGTCCAGTCCAGCTAGAGGCAGCCCAGGTCCAGTCCAGCTAGAGGCAGCCCAGGTCCAGTCCAGCTAGAGGCAGCCCAGGTCCAGTCCAGCTAGAGGCAGCCCAGGTCCAGTCCAGCTAGAGGCAGCCCAGGTCCAGTCCAGCTAGAGGCAGCCCAGGTCCAGTCCAGCTAGAGGCAGCCCAGGAGCTAGAGGCAGCCCAGGTCCAGTCCAGCTAGAGGCAGCCCAGGTCCAGTCCAGCTAGAGGCAGCCCAGGTCCAGTCCAGCTAGAGGCAGCCCAGGTCCAGTCCAGCTAGAGGCAGCCCAGGTCCAGTCCAGCTAGAGGCAGCCCAGGTCCAGTCCAGCTAGAGGCAGCCCAGGTCCAGTCCAGCTAGAGGCAGCCCAGGTCCAGTCCAGCTAGAGGCAGCCCAGGTCCAGTCCAGCTAGAGGCAGCCCAGGTCCAGTCCAGCTAGAGGCAGCCCAGGTCCAGTCCAGCTAGAGGCAGCCCAGGTCCAGTCCAGCTAGAGGCAGCCCAGGTCCAGTCCAGCTAGAGGCAGCCCAGGTCCAGTCCAGCTAGAGGCAGCCCAGGTCCAGTCCAGCTAGAGGCAGCCCAGGTCCAGTCCAGCTAGAGGCAGCCCAGGTCCAGTCCAGCTAGAGGCAGCCCAGGTCCAGTCCAGCTAGAGGCAGCCCAGGTCCAGTCCAGCTAGAGGCAGCCCAGGTCCAGTCCAGCTAGAGGCAGCCCAGGTCCAGTCCAGCCAGAGGCAGCCCAGGTAGAGGCAGCCCAGGTCCAGTCCAGCTAGAGGCAGCCCAGGTCCAGTCCAGCTAGAGGCAGCCCAGGTCCAGTCCAGCTAGAGGCAGCCCAGGTCCAGTCCAGCTAGAGGCAGCCCAGGTCCAGTCCAGCTAGAGGCAGCCCAGGTCCAGTCCAGCTAGAGGCAGCCCAGGTCCAGTCCAGCTAGAGGCAGCCCAGGTCCAGTCCAGCTAGAGGCAGCCCAGGTCCAGTCCAGCTAGAGGCAGCCCAGGTCCAGCTAGGCCCAGGTCCAGTCCAGCTAGAGGCAGCCCAGGTCCAGTCCAGCTAGAGGCAGCCCAGGTCCAGTCCAGCTAGAGGCAGCCCAGGTCCAGTCCAGCTAGAGGCAGCCCAGGTCCAGTCCAGCTAGAGGCAGCCCAGGTCCAGTCCAGCTAGAGGCAGCCCAGGTCCAGTCCAGCGAGAGGCAGCCCAGGTCCAGTCCAGCTAGAGGCAGCCCAGGTCCAGTCCAGCTAGAGGCAGCCCAGGAGCTAGAGGCAGCCCAGGTCCAGTCCAGCTAGAGGCAGCCCAGGTCCAGTCCAGCTAGAGGCAGCCCAGGTCCAGTCCAGCTAGAGGCAGCCCAGGTCCAGTCCAGCTAGAGGCAGCCCAGGTCCAGTCCAGCTAGAGGCAGCCCAGGTCCAGTCCAGCTAGAGGCAGCCCAGGTCCAGTCCAGCTAGAGGCAGCCCAGGTCCAGTCCAGCTAGAGGCAGCCCAGGTCCAGTCCAGCTAGAGGCAGCCCAGGAGCTAGAGGCAGCCCAGGTCCAGTCCAGCTAGAGGCAGCCCAGGTCCAGTCCAGCTAGAGGCAGCCCAGGTCCAGTCCAGCTAGAGGCAGCCCAGGTCCAGTCTAGAGGCAGCCCAGGTCCAGTCCAGCTAGAGGCAGCCCAGGTCCAGTCCAGCTAGAGGCAGCCCAGGTCCAGTCCAGCTAGAGGCAGCCCAGGTCCAGTCCAGCTAGAGGCAGCCCAGGTCCAGTCCAGCTAGAGGCAGCCCAGGTCCAGTCCAGCTAGAGGCAGCCCAGGTCCAGTCCAGCTAGAGGCAGCCCAGGTCCAGTCCAGCTAGAGGCAGCCCAGGTCCAGTCCAGCGAGAGGCAGCCCAGGTCCAGTCCAGCTAGAGGCAGCCCAGGTCCAGTCCAGCTAGAGGCAGCCCAGGAGCTAGAGGCAGCCCAGGTCCAGTCCAGCTAGAGGCAGCCCAGGTCCAGTCCAGCTAGAGGCAGCCCAGGTCCAGTCCAGCTAGAGGCAGCCCAGGTCCAGTCCAGCTAGAGGCAGCCCAGGTCCAGTCCAGCTAGAGGCAGCCCAGGTCCAGTCCAGCTAGAGGCAGCCCAGGTCCAGTCCAGCTAGAGGCAGCCCAGGTCCAGTCCAGCTAGAGGCAGCCCAGGTCCAGTCCAGCCAGAGGCAGCCCAGGAGTCCAGCTAGAGGCAGCCCAGGTCCAGTCCAGCTAGAGGCAGCCCAGGTCCAGTCCAGCTAGAGGCAGCCCAGGTCCAGTCCAGCTAGAGGTAGCCCAGGAGCTAGAGGCAGCCCAGGTCCAGTCCAGCTAGAGGCAGCCCAGGTCCAGTCCAGCTAGAGGCAGCCCAGGTCCAGTCCAGCTAGAGGCAGCCCAGGTCCAGTCCAGCTAGAGGCAGCCCAGGTCCAGTCCAGCTAGAGGCAGCCCAGGTCCAGTCCAGCTAGAGGCAGCCCAGGTCCAGTCCAGCTAGAGGCAGCCCAGGTCCAGTCCAGCTAGAGGCAGCCCAGGTCCAGTCAGAGGCAGCCCAGGTCCAGCTAGAGGCAGCCCAGGTCCAGTCCAGCTAGAGGCAGCCCAGGTCCAGTCCAGCTAGAGGCAGCCCAGGTCCAGTCCAGCTAGAGGCAGCCCAGGTCCAGTCCAGCTAGAGGCAGCCCAGGTCCAGTCCAGCTAGAGGCAGCCCAGGTCCAGTCCAGCTAGAGGCAGCCCAGGTCCAGTCCAGCTAGAGGCAGCCCAGGTCCAGTCCAGCTAGAGGCAGCCCAGGTCCAGTCCAGCTAGAGGCAGCCCAGGAGCTAGAGGCAGCCCAGGTCCAGTCCAGCTAGAGGCAGCCCAGGTCCAGTCCAGCTAGAGGCAGCCCAGGTCCAGTCCAGCTAGAGGCAGCCCAGGTCCAGTCCAGCTAGAGGCAGCCCAGGTCCAGTCCAGCTAGAGGCAGCCCAGGTCCAGTCCAGCTAGAGGCAGCCCAGGTCCAGTCCAGCTAGAGGCAGCCCAGGTCCAGTCCAGCTAGAGGCAGCCCAGGTCCAGTCCAGCTAGAGGCAGCCCAGGTCCAGTCCAGCTAGAGGCAGCCCAGGTCCAGTCCAGCTAGAGGCAGCCCAGGTCCAGTCCAGCTAGAGGCAGCCCAGGTCCAGTCCAGCTAGAGGCAGCCCAGGTCCAGTCCAGCTAGAGGCAGCCCAGGTCCAGTCCAGCTAGAGGCAGCCCAGGTCCAGTCCAGCTAGAGGCAGCCCAGGTCCAGTCCAGCTAGAGGCAGCCCAGGTCCAGTCCAGCTAGAGGCAGCCCAGGTCCAGTCCAGCTAGAGGCAGCCCAGGTCCAGTCCAGCTAGAGGCAGCCCAGGTCCAGTCCAGCTAGAGGCAGCCCAGGTCCAGTCCAGCTAGAGGCAGCCCAGGTCCAGTCCAGCTAGAGGCAGCCCAGGTCCAGTCCAGCTAGAGGCAGCCCAGGTCCAGTCCAGCTAGAGGCAGCCCAGGTCCAGTCCAGCTAGAGGCAGCCCAGGTCCAGTCCAGCTAGAGGCAGCCCAGGTCCAGTCCAGCTAGAGGCAGCCCAGGTCCAGTCCAGCTAGAGGCAGCCCAGGTCCAGTCCAGCTAGAGGCAGCCCAGGTCCAGTCCAGCTAGAGGCAGCCCAGGTCCAGTCCAGCTAGAGGCAGCCCAGGTCCAGTCCAGCTAGAGGCAGCCCAGGTCCAGTCCAGCTAGAGGCAGCCCAGGTCCAGTCCAGCTAGAGGCAGCCCAGGTCCAGTCCAGCTAGAGGCAGCCCAGGTCCAGTCCAGCTAGAGGCAGCCCAGGTCCAGTCCAGCTAGAGGCAGCCCAGGTCCAGTCCAGCTAGAGGCAGCCCAGGTCCAGTCCAGCTAGAGGCAGCCCAGGTCCAGTCCAGCTAGAGGCAGCCCAGGTCCAGTCCAGCTAGAGGCAGCCCAGGTCCAGTCCAGCTAGAGGCAGCCCAGGTCCAGTCCAGCTAGAGGCAGCCCAGGTCCAGTCCAGCTAGAGGCAGCCCAGGTCCAGTCCAGCTAGAGGCAGCCCAGGTCCAGTCCAGCGAGAGGCAGCCCAGGTCCAGTCCAGCTAGAGGCAGCCCAGGTCCAGTCCAGCTAGAGGCAGCCCAGGAGCCAGGTCCAGTCTAGAGGCAGCCCAGGTCCAGTCCAGCTAGAGGCAGCCCAGGTCCAGTCCAGCTAGAGGCAGCCCAGGTCCAGTCCAGCTAGAGGCAGCCCAGGTCCAGTCCAGCTAGAGGCAGCCCAGGTCCAGTCCAGCTAGAGGCAGCCCAGGTCCAGTCCAGCGAGAGGCAGCCCAGGTCCAGTCCAGCTAGAGGCAGCCCAGGTCCAGTCCAGCTAGAGGCAGCCCAGGAGCTAGAGGCAGCCCAGGTCCAGTCCAGCTAGAGGCAGCCCAGGTCCAGTCCAGCGAGAGGCAGCCCAGGTCCAGTCCAGCGAGAGGCAGCCCAGGTCCAGTCCAGCTAGAGGCAGCCCAGGTCCAGTCCAGCTAGAGGCAGCCCAGGTCCAGTCCAGCTAGAGGCAGCCCAGGTCCAGTCCAGCTAGAGGCAGCCCAGGTCCAGTCCAGCTAGAGGCAGCCCAGGTCCAGTCCAGCTAGAGGCAGCCCAGGTCCAGTCCAGCTAGAGGCAGCCCAGGTCCAGTCCAGCTAGAGGCAGCCCAGGTCCAGTCCAGCTAGAGGCAGCCCAGGTCCAGTCCAGCTAGAGGCAGCCCAGGAGCTAGAGGCAGCCCAGGTCCAGTCCAGCTAGAGGGCAGCCCAGGTCCAGTCCAGCTAGAGGCAGCCCAGGTCCAGTCCAGCTAGAGGCAGCCCAGGTCCAGCTAGCTAGAGGCAGCCCAGGTCCAGTCCAGCTAGAGGCAGCCCAGGTCCAGTCCAGCTAGAGGCAGCCCAGGTCCAGTCCAGCTAGAGGCAGCCCAGGTCCAGTCCAGCTAGAGGCAGCCCAGGTCCAGTCCAGCTAGAGGCAGCCCAGGTCCAGTCCAGCTAGAGGCAGCCCAGGTCCAGTCCAGCTAGAGGCAGCCCAGGTCCAGTCCAGCTAGAGGCAGCCCAGGTCCAGTCCAGCTAGAGGCAGCCCAGGTCCAGTCCAGCTAGAGGCAGC
Source organism: Oncorhynchus keta (assembly GCF_023373465.1). Lineage (NCBI taxonomy): Eukaryota > Metazoa > Chordata > Actinopteri > Salmoniformes > Salmonidae > Oncorhynchus > Oncorhynchus keta. Next base: position 12,284 of record NW_026287260.1, on the reverse strand, counting down.
CCAGGTCCAGTCCAGCTAGAGGCAGCCCAGGTCCAGTCCAGCTAGAGGCAGCCCAGGTCCAGGCAGCCCAGGTCCAGTCCAGCTAGAGGCAGCCCAGGTCCAGTCCAGCTAGAGGCAGCCCAGGTCCAGTCCAGCTAGAGGCAGCCCAGGTCCAGTCCAGCTAGAGGCAGCCCAGGTCCAGTCCAGCTAGAGGCAGCCCAGGTCCAGTCCAGCTAGAGGCAGCCCAGGTCCAGTCCAGCTAGAGGCAGCCCAGGTCCAGTCCAGCTAGAGGCAGCCCAGGTCCAGTCCAGCTAGAGGCAGCCCAGGTCCAGTCCAGCTAGAGGCAGCCCAGGTCCAGTCCAGCTAGAGGCAGCCCAGGTCCAGTCCAGCTAGAGGCAGCCCAGGAGCTAGAGGCAGCCCAGGTCCAGTCCAGCTAGAGGCAGCCCAGGTCCAGTCCAGCTAGAGGCAGCCCAGGTCCAGTCCAGCGAGAGGCAGCCCAGGTCCAGTCCAGCTAGAGGCAGCCCAGGTCCAGTCCAGCTAGAGGCAGCCCAGGAGCTAGAGGCAGCCCAGGTCCAGTCCAGCTAGAGGCAGCCCAGGTCCAGTCCAGCTAGAGGCAGCCCAGGTCCAGTCCAGCTAGAGGCAGCCCAGGTCCAGTCCAGCTAGAGGCAGCCCAGGTCCAGTCCAGCTAGAGGCAGCCCAGGTCCAGTCCAGCTAGAGGCAGCCCAGGTCCAGTCCAGCTAGAGGCAGCCCAGGTCCAGTCCAGCTAGAGGCAGCCCAGGAGCTAGAGGCAGCCCAGGTCCAGTCCAGCTAGAGGCAGCCCAGGTCCAGTCCAGCTAGAGGCAGCCCAGGTCCAGTCCAGCTAGAGGCAGCCCAGGTCCAGTCCAGCTAGAGGCAGCCCAGGTCCAGTCCAGCTAGAGGCAGCCCAGGTCCAGTCCAGCTAGAGGCAGCCCAGGTCCAGTCCAGCTAGAGGCAGCCCAGGTCCAGTCCAGCTAGAGGCAGCCCAGGTCCAGTCCAGCTAGAGGCAGCCCAGGTCCAGTCCAGCTAGAGGCAGCCCAGGTCCAGTCCAGCGAGAGGCAGCCCAGGTCCAGTCCAGCTAGAGGCAGCCCAGGTCCAGTCCAGCTAGAGGCAGCCCAGGAGCTAGAGGCAGCCCAGGTCCAGTCCAGCTAGAGGCAGCCCAGGTCCAGTCCAGCTAGAGGCAGCCCAGGTCCAGTCCAGCTAGAGGCAGCCCAGGTCCAGTCCAGCTAGAGGCAGCCCAGGTCCAGTCCAGCTAGAGGCAGCCCAGGTCCAGTCCAGCTAGAGGCAGCCCAGTCCAGCTAGAGGCAGCCCAGGTCCAGTCCAGCTAGAGGCAGCCCAGGTCCAGTCCAGCTAGAGGCAGCCCAGGTCCAGCCAGCTAGAGGCAGCCCAGGTCCAGTCCAGCTAGAGGCAGCCCAGGTCCAGTCCAGCTAGAGGCAGCCCAGGTCCAGTCCAGCTAGAGGCAGCCCAGGTCCAGTCCAGCTAGAGGCAGCCCAGGTCCAGTCCAGCTAGAGGCAGCCCAGGTCCAGTCCAGCTAGAGGCAGCCCAGGTCCAGTCCAGCTAGAGGCAGCCCAGGTCCAGTCCAGCTAGAGGCAGCCCAGGTCCAGTCCAGCTAGAGGCAGCCCAGGTCCAGTCCAGCAGCCCAGGAGAGGCAGCCCAGGTCCAGTCCAGCTAGAGGCAGCCCAGGTCCAGTCCAGCTAGAGGCAGCCCAGGTCCAGTCCAGCTAGAGGCAGCCCAGGTCCAGTCCAGCTAGAGGCAGCCCAGGTCCAGTCCAGCTAGAGGCAGCCCAGGTCCAGTCCAGCTAGAGGCAGCCCAGGTCCAGTCCAGCTAGAGGCAGCCCAGGTCCAGTCCAGCTAGAGGCAGCCCAGGTCCAGTCCAGCTAGAGGCAGCCCAGGTCCAGTCCAGCTAGAGGCAGCCCAGGTCCAGTCCAGCTAGAGGCAGCCCAGGTCCAGTCCAGCTAGAGGCAGCCCAGGTCCAGTCCAGCTAGAGGCAGCCCAGGTCCAGTCCAGCTAGAGGCAGCCCAGGTCCAGTCCAGCTAGAGGCAGCCCAGGTCCAGTCCAGCTAGAGGCAGCCCAGGTCCAGTCCAGCTAGAGGCAGCCCAGGTCCAGTCCAGCTAGAGGCAGCCCAGGTCCAGTCCAGCTAGAGGCAGCCCAGGTCCAGTCCAGCTAGAGGCAGCCCAGGTCCAGTCCAGCTAGAGGCAGCCCAGGTCCAGTCCAGCTAGAGGCAGCCCAGGTCCAGTCCAGCTAGAGGCAGCCCAGGTCCAGTCCAGCTAGAGGCAGCCCAGGTCCAGTCCAGCTAGAGGCAGCCCAGGTCCAGTCCAGCTAGAGGCAGCCCAGGTCCAGTCCAGCTAGAGGCAGCCCAGGTCCAGTCCAGCTAGAGGCAGCCCAGGTCCAGTCCAGCTAGAGGCAGCCCAGGTCCAGTCCAGCGAGAGGCAGCCCAGGTCCAGTCCAGCTAGAGGCAGCCCAGGTCCAGTCCAGCTAGAGGCAGCCCAGGTCCAGTCCAGCTAGAGGCAGCCCAGGTCCAGTCCAGCTAGAGGCAGCCCAGGTCCAGTCCAGCTAGAGGCAGCCCAGGTCCAGTCCAGCAGCGAGAGGCAGCCCAGGTCCAGTCCAGCTAGAGGCAGCCCAGGTCCAGTCCAGCTAGAGGCAGCCCAGGAGCTAGAGGCAGCCCAGGTCCAGTCCAGCTAGAGGCAGCCCAGGTCCAGTCCAGCTAGAGGCAGCCCAGGTCCAGTCCAGCTAGAGGCAGCCCAGGTCCAGTCCAGCTAGAGGCAGCCCAGGTCCAGTCCAGCTAGAGGCAGCCCAGGTCCAGTCCAGCTAGAGGCAGCCCAGGTCCAGTCCAGCTAGAGGCAGCCCAGGTCCAGTCCAGCTAGAGGCAGCCCAGGTCCAGTCCAGCTAGAGGCAGCCCAGGTCCAGTCCAGCTAGAGGCAGCCCAGGTCCAGTCCAGCTAGAGGCAGCCCAGGTCCAGTCCAGCTAGAGGCAGCCCAGGTCCAGTCCAGCTAGAGGCAGCCCAGGTCCAGTCCAGCTAGAGGCAGCCCAGGTCCAGTCCAGCTAGAGGCAGCCCAGGTCCAGTCCAGCTAGAGGCAGCCCAGGTCCAGTCCAGCTAGAGGCAGCCCAGGTCCAGTCCAGCTAGAGGCAGCCCAGGTCCAGTCCAGCTAGAGGCAGCCCAGGTCCAGTCCAGCTAGAGGCAGCCCAGGTCCAGTCCAGCTAGAGGCAGCCCAGGTCCAGTCCAGCTAGAGGCAGCCCAGGTCCAGTCCAGCTAGAGGCAGCCCAGGTCCAGTCCAGCTAGAGGCAGCCCAGGTCCAGTCCAGCTAGAGGCAGCCCAGGTCCAGTCCAGCTAGAGGCAGCCCAGGTCCAGTCCAGCTAGAGGCAGCCCAGGTCCAGTCCAGCTAGAGGCAGCCCAGGTCCAGTCCAGCTAGAGGCAGCCCAGGTCCAGTCCAGCTAGAGGCAGCCCAGGAGCTAGAGGCAGCCCAGGTCCAGTCCAGCTAGAGGCAGCCCAGGTCCAGTCCAGCTAGAGGCAGCCCAGGTCCAGTCCAGCTAGAGGCAGCCCAGGTCCAGTCCAGCTAGAGGCAGCCCAGGTCCAGTCCAGCTAGAGGCAGCCCAGGTCCAGTCCAGCTAGAGGCAGCCCAGGTCCAGTCCAGCTAGAGGCAGCCCAGGTCCAGTCCAGCTAGAGGCAGCCCAGGTCCAGTCCAGCTAGAGGCAGCCCAGGTCCAGTCCAGCTAGAGGCAGCCCAGGTCCAGTCCAGCTAGAGGCAGCCCAGGTCCAGTCCAGCTAGAGGCAGCCCAGGTCCAGTCCAGCTAGAGGCAGCCCAGGTCCAGTCCAGCTAGAGGCAGCCCAGGTCCAGTCCAGCTAGAGGCAGCCCAGGTCCAGTCCAGCTAGAGGCAGCCCAGGTCCAGTCCAGCTAGAGGCAGCCCAGGTCCAGTCCAGCTAGAGGCAGCCCAGGTCCAGTCCAGCTAGAGGCAGCCCAGGTCAGTCCAGCTAGAGGCAGCCCAGGTCCAGTCCAGCTAGAGGCAGCCCAGGTCCAGTCCAGCTAGAGGCAGCCCAGGTCCAGTCCAGCTAGAGGCAGCCCAGGTCCAGTCCAGCTAGAGGCAGCCCAGGTCCAGTCCAGCTAGAGGCAGCCCAGGTCAGTCCAGCTAGAGGCAGCCCAGGTCCAGTCCAGCTAGAGGCAGCCCAGGTCCAGTCCAGCTAGAGGCAGCCCAGGTCCAGTCCAGCTAGAGGCAGCCCAGGTCCAGTCCAGCTAGAGGCAGCCCAGGTCCAGTCCAGCTAGAGGCAGCCCAGGTCCAGTCCAGCTAGAGGCAGCCCAGGTCCAGTCCAGCTAGAGGCAGCCCAGGTCCAGTCCAGCTAGAGGCAGCCCAGGTCCAGTCCAGCTAGAGGCAGCCCAGGTCCAGTCCAGCTAGAGGCAGCCCAGGTCCAGTCCAGCTAGAGGCAGCCCAGGTCCAGTCCAGCTAGAGGCAGCCCAGGTCCAGTCCAGCTAGAGGCAGCCCAGGTCCAGTCAGCTAGAGGCAGCCCAGGTCCAGTCCAGCTAGAGGCAGCCCAGGTCCAGTCCAGCTAGAGGCAGCCCAGGTCCAGTCCAGCTAGAGGCAGCCCAGGTCCAGTCCAGCTAGAGGCAGCCCAGGTCCAGTCCAGCTAGAGGCAGCCCAGGTCCAGTCCAGCTAGAGGCAGCCCAGGTCCAGTCCAGCTAGAGGCAGCCCAGGTCCAGTCCAGCTAGAGGCAGCCCAGGTCCAGTCCAGCTAGAGGCAGCCCAGGTCCAGTCCAGCTAGAGGCAGCCCAGGTCCAGTCCAGCTAGAGGCAGCCCAGGTCCAGTCCAGCTAGAGGCAGCCCAGGTCCAGTCCAGCTAGAGGCAGCCCAGGTCCAGTCCAGCTAGAGGCAGCCCAGGTCCAGTCCAGCTAGAGGCAGCCCAGGTCCAGTCCAGCTAGAGGCAGCCCAGGTCCAGTCCAGCTAGAGGCAGCCCAGGTCCAGTCCAGCTAGAGGCAGCCCAGGTCCAGTCCAGCTAGAGGCAGCCCAGGTCCAGTCCAGCTAGAGGCAGCCCAGGTCCAGTCCAGCTAGAGGCAGCCCAGGTCCAGTCCAGCTAGAGGCAGCCCAGGTCCAGTCCAGCTAGAGGCAGCCCAGGTCCAGTCCAGCTAGAGGCAGCCCAGGTCCAGTCCAGCTAGAGGCAGCCCAGGTCCAGTCCAGCTAGAGGCAGCCCAGGTCCAGTCCAGCTAGAGGCAGCCCAGGTCCAGTCCAGCTAGAGGCAGCCCAGGTCCAGTCCAGCTAGAGGCAGCCCAGGTCCAGTCCAGCTAGAGGCAGCCCAGGTCCAGTCCAGCTAGAGGCAGCCCAGGTCCAGTCCAGCGAGAGGCAGCCCAGGTCCAGTCCAGCTAGAGGCAGCCCAGGTCCAGTCCAGCTAGAGGCAGCCCAGGAGCTAGAGGCAGCCCAGGTCCAGTCCAGCTAGAGGCAGCCCAGGTCCAGTCCAGCTAGAGGCAGCCCAGGTCCAGTCCAGCGAGAGGCAGCCCAGGTCCAGTCCAGCTAGAGGCAGCCCAGGTCCAGTCCAGCTAGAGGCAGCCCAGGTCCAGTCCAGCTAGAGGCAGCCCAGGTCCAGTCCAGCTAGAGGCAGCCCAGGTCCAGTCCAGCTAGGCAGGCAGGTCCAGTCCAGCTAGAGGCAGCCCAGGTCCAGTCCAGCTAGAGGCAGCCCAGGTCCAGTCCAGCTAGAGGCAGCCCAGGTCCAGTCCAGCTAGAGGCAGCCCAGGTCCAGTCCAGCTAGAGGCAGCCCAGGTCCAGTCCAGCTAGAGGCAGCCCAGGTCCAGTCCAGCTAGAGGCAGCCCAGGTCCAGTCCAGCTAGAGGCAGCCCAGGTCCAGTCCAGCTAGAGGCAGCCCAGGTCCAGTCCAGCTAGAGGCAGCCCAGGTCCAGTCCAGCCCGAGGCAGCCCAGGTCCAGTCCAGCTAGAGGCAGCCCAGGTCCAGTCCAGCTAGAGGCAGCCCAGGTCCAGTCCAGCTAGAGGCAGCCCAGGTCCAGTCCAGCTAGAGGCAGCCCAGGTCCAGTCCAGCTAGAGGCAGCCCAGGTCCAGTCCAGCTAGAGGCAGCCCAGGTCCAGTCCAGCTAGAGGCAGCCCAGGTCCAGTCCAGCTAGAGGCAGCCCAGGTCCAGTCCAGCTAGAGGCAGCCCAGGTCCAGTCCAGCTAGAGGCAGCCCAGGTCCAGTCCAGCTAGAGGCAGCCCAGGTCCAGTCCAGCTAGAGGCAGCCCAGGTCCAGTCCAGCTAGAGGCAGCCCAGGTCCAGTCCAGCTAGAGGCAGCCCAGGTCCAGTCCAGCTAGAGGCAGCCCAGGTCCAGTCCAGCTAGAGGCAGCCCAGGTCCAGTCCAGCTAGAGGCAGCCCAGGTCCAGTCCAGCTAGAGGCAGCCCAGGTCCAGTCCAGCTAGAGGGGGCAGCCCAGGTCCAGTCCAGCTAGAGGCAGCCCAGGTCCAGTCCAGCTAGAGGCAGCCCAGGTCCAGCCAGCTAGAGGCAGCCCAGGTCCAGTCCAGCTAGAGGCAGCCCAGGTCCAGTCCAGCTAGAGGCAGCCCAGGTCCAGTCCAGCTAGAGGCAGCCCAGGTCCAGTCCAGCTAGAGAGGCAGCCCAGGTCCAGTCCAGCTAGAGGCAGCCCAGGTCCAGTCCAGCTAGAGGCAGCCCAGGTCCAGTCAGCTAGAGGCAGCCCAGGTCCAGTCCAGCTAGAGGCAGCCCAGGTCCAGTCCAGCTAGAGGCAGCCCAGGTCCAGTCCAGCTAGAGGCAGCCCAGGTCCAGTCCAGCTAGAGGCAGCCCAGGTCCAGTCCAGCTAGAGGCAGCCCAGGTCCAGTCCAGCTAGAGGCAGCCCAGGTCCAGTCCAGCTAGAGGCAGCCCAGGTCCAGTCCAGCTAGAGGCAGCCCAGGTCCAGTCCAGCTAGAGGCAGCCCAGGTCCAGTCCAGCTAGAGGCAGCCCAGGTCCAGTCCAGCTAGAGGCAGCCCAGGTCCAGTCCAGCTAGAGGCAGCCCAGGTCCAGTCCAGCTAGAGGCAGCCCAGGTCCAGTCCAGCTAGAGGCAGCCCAGGTCCAGTCCAGCTAGAGGCAGCCCAGGTCCAGTCCAGCTAGAGGCAGCCCAGGTCCAGTCCAGCTAGAGGCAGCCCAGGTCCAGTCCAGCTAGAGGCAGCCCAGGAGCCAGCTAGAGGCAGCCCAGGTCCAGTCCAGCTAGAGGCAGCCCAGGTCCAGTCCAGCTAGAGGCAGCCCAGGTCCAGTCCAGCTAGAGGCAGCCCAGGTCCAGTCCAGCTAGAGGCAGCCCAGGTCCAGTCCAGCTAGAGGCAGCCCAGGTCCAGTCCAGCTAGAGGCAGCCCAGGTCCAGTCCAGCTAGAGGCAGCCCAGGTCCAGTCCAGCTAGAGGCAGCCCAGGTCCAGTCCAGCTAGAGGCAGCCCAGGTCCAGTCCAGCTAGAGGCAGCCCAGGTCCAGTCCAGCTAGAGGCAGCCCAGGTCCAGTCCAGCTAGAGGCAGCCCAGGTCCAGTCCAGCTAGAGGCAGCCCAGGTCCAGTCCAGCTAGAGGCAGCCCAGGTCCAGTCCAGCTAGAGGCAGCCCAGGTCCAGTCCAGCCAGAGGCAGCCCAGGTCCAGTCCAGCTAGAGGCAGCCCAGGTCCAGTCCAGCTAGAGGCAGCCCAGGTCCAGTCCAGCTAGAGGCAGCCCAGGTCCAGTCCAGCTAGAGGCAGCCCAGGTCCAGTCCAGCTAGAGGCAGCCCAGGTCCAGTCCAGCTAGAGGCAGCCCAGGTCCAGTCCAGCTAGAGGCAGCCCAGGTCCAGTCCAGCTAGAGGCAGCCCAGGTCCAGTCCAGCTAGAGGCAGCCCAGGTCCAGTCCAGCTAGAGGCAGCCCAGGTCCAGTCCAGCTAGAGGCAGCCCAGGTCCAGTCCAGCTAGAGGCAGCCCAGGTCCAGTCCAGCTAGAGGCAGCCCAGGTCCAGTCCAGCTAGAGGCAGCCCAGGTCCAGTCCAGCTAGAGGCAGCCCAGGTCCAGTCCAGCTAGAGGCAGCCCAGGTCCAGTCCAGCTAGAGGCAGCCCAGGTCCAGTCCAGCTAGAGGCAGCCCAGGTCAGTCCAGCTAGAGGCAGCCCAGGTCCAGTCCAGCTAGAGGCAGCCCAGGTCCAGTCCAGCTAGAGGCAGCCCAGGTCCAGTCCAGCTAGAGGCAGCCCAGGTCCAGTCCAGCTAGAGGCAGCCCAGGTCCAGTCCAGCTAGAGGCAGCCCAGGTCCAGCTAGAGGGCAGCCCAGGTCCAGTCCAGCTAGAGGCAGCCCAGGTCCAGTCCAGCTAGAGGCAGCCCAGGTCCAGTCCAGCTAGAGGCAGCCCAGGTCCAGTCCAGCTAGAGGCAGCCCAGGTCCAGTCCAGCTAGAGGCAGCCCAGGTCCAGTCCAGCTAGAGGCAGCCCAGGTCCAGTCCAGCTAGAGGCAGCCCAGGTCAGTCAGCTAGAGGCAGCCCAGGTCCAGTCCAGCTAGAGGCAGCCCAGGTCCAGTCCAGCTAGAGGCAGCCCAGGTCCAGTCCAGCTAGAGGCAGCCCAGGTCCAGTCCAGCTAGAGGCAGCCCAGGTCCAGTCCAGCTAGAGGCAGCCCAGGTCCAGTCCAGCTAGAGGCAGCCCAGGTCCAGTCCAGTCCAGAGGCAGCCCAGGTCCAGTCCAGCTAGAGGCAGCCCAGGTCCAGTCCAGCTAGAGGCAGCCCAGGTCCAGCCAGCTAGAGGCAGCCCAGGTCCAGTCCAGCCAGAGGCAGCCCAGGTCCAGTCCAGCTAGAGGCAGCCCAGGTCCAGTCCAGCTAGAGGCAGCCCAGGTCAGTCCAGCCAGAGGCAGCCCAGGTCCAGTCCAGCTAGAGGCAGCCCAGGTCCAGTCCAGCTAGAGGCAGCCCAGGTCCAGTCCAGAGAGGCAGCCCAGGTCCAGTCCAGCTAGAGGCAGCCCAGGTCCAGTCCAGCTAGAGGCAGCCCAGGTCCAGTCCAGCCAGAGGCAGCCCAGGTCCAGTCCAGCTAGAGGCAGCCCAGGTCCAGTCCAGCTAGAGGGCAGCCCAGGTCCAGTCCAGCTAGAGGCAGCCCAGGTCAGTCAGCTAGAGGCAGCCCAGGTCCAGTCCAGCTAGAGGCAGCCCAGGTCCAGTCCAGCTAGAGGCAGCCCAGGTCCAGTCCAGCTAGAGGCAGCCCAGGTCCAGTCCAGCTAGAGGCAGCCCAGGTCCAGTCCAGCTAGAGGCAGCCCAGGTCCAGTCCAGCTAGAGGCAGCCCAGGTCCAGTCCAGCTAGAGGCAGCCCAGGTCCAGTCCAGCTAGAGGCAGCCCAGGTCCAGTCAGCAGAGGCAGCCCAGGTCCAGTCCAGCTAGAGGCAGCCCAGGTCCAGTCCAGCTAGAGGCAGCCCAGGTCCAGTCCAGCGAGAGGCAGCCCAGGTCCAGTCCAGCTAGAGGCAGCCCAGGTCCAGTCCAGCTAGAGGCAGCCCAGGTCCAGCCAGCTAGAGGCAGCCCAGGTCCAGTCCAGCTAGAGGCAGCCCAGGTCCAGTCCAGCTAGAGGCAGCCCAGGTCCAGTCCAGCTAGAGGCAGCCCAGGTCCAGTCCAGCTAGAGGCAGCCCAGGTCCAGTCCAGCTAGAGGCAGCCCAGGTCCAGTCCAGCGAGAGGCAGCCCAGGTCCAGTCCAGCTAGAGGCAGCCCAGGTCCAGTCCAGCTAGAGGCAGCCCAGGTCCAGTCCAGCTAGAGGCAGCCCAGGTCCAGTCCAGCCAGAGGCAGCCCAGGTCCAGTCCAGCTAGAGGCAGCCCAGGTCCAGCCAGCTAGAGGCAGCCCAGGTCCAGTCCAGCTAGAGGCAGCCCAGGTCCAGTCCAGCTAGAGGCAGCCCAGGTCCAGTCCAGCTAGAGGCAGCCCAGGTCCAGCCAGCTAGAGGCAGCCCAGGTCCAGTCCAGCTAGAGGCAGCCCAGGTCCAGTCCAGCTAGAGGCAGCCCAGGTCCAGTCCAGCTAGAGGCAGCCCAGGTCCAGTCCAGCTAGAGGCAGCCCAGGTCCAGTCCAGCTAGAGGCAGCCCAGGAGCTAGAGGCAGCCCAGGTCCAGTCCAGCTAGAGGCAGCCCAGGTCCAGTCCAGCTAGAGGCAGCCCAGGTCCAGTCCAGCTAGAGGCAGCCCAGGTCCAGTCCAGCTAGAGAGGCAGCCCAGGTCCAGTCCAGCTAGAGGCAGCCCAGGTCCAGTCCAGCTAGAGGCAGCCCAGGTCCAGTCCAGCTAGAGGCAGCCCAGGTCCAGTCCAGCTAGAGGGCAGCCCAGGTCCAGTCCAGCTAGAGGCAGCCCAGGTCCAGTCCAGCCAGAGGCAGCCCAGGTCCAGTCCAGCTAGAGGCAGCCCAGGTCCAGTCCAGCTAGAGGCAGCCCAGGTCCAGTCCAGCTAGAGGCAGCCCAGGTCCAGTCCAGCTAGAGGCAGCCCAGGTCCAGTCCAGCTAGAGGCAGCCCAGGTCCAGTCCAGCTAGAGGCAGCCCAGGTCCAGTCCAGCTAGAGGCAGCCCAGGTCCAGTCCAGCTAGAGGCAGCCCAGGTCCAGTCCAGCTAGAGGCAGCCCAGGTCCAGTCCAGCTAGAGGCAGCCCAGGTCCAGTCCAGCTAGAGGCAGCCCAGGTCCAGTCCAGCTAGAGGCAGCCCAGGTCCAGTCCAGCTAGAGGCAGCCCAGGTCCAGTCCAGCTAGAGGCAGCCCAGGTCCAGTCCAGCTAGAGGCAGCCCAGGTCCAGTCCAGCTAGAGGCAGCCCAGGTCCAGTCCAGCTAGAGGCAGCCCAGGTCCAGTCCAGCTAGAGGCAGCCCAGGTCCAGTCCAGCTAGAGCAGCCCAGGTCCAGTCCAGCTAGAGGCAGCCCAGGTCCAGTCCAGCTAGAGGCAGCCCAGGTCCAGTCCAGCGAGAGGCAGCCCAGGTCCAGTCCAGCTAGAGCAGCCCAGGTCCAGTCCAGCTAGAGGCAGCCCAGGTCCAGTCCAGCTAGAGGCAGCCCAGGTCCAGTCCAGCCAGAGGCAGCCCAGGTCCAGTCCAGCTAGAGGCAGCCCAGGTCCAGTCCAGCTGAGGCAGCCCAGGTCCAGTCCAGCCAGAGGCAGCCCAGGTCCAGTCCAGCCAGAGGCAGCCCAGGTCCAGTCCAGCTAGAGGCAGCCCAGGTCCAGTCCAGCTAGAGGCAGCCCAGGTCCAGTCCAGCTAGAGGCAGCCCAGGTCCAGTCCAGCTAGAGGCAGCCCAGGTCCAGTCCAGCTAGAGGCAGCCCAGGTCCAGTCCAGCGAGAGGCAGCCCAGGTCCAGTCCAGCTAGAGGCAGCCCAGGTCCAGTCCAGCCCAGCCCAGGAGCTAGAGGCAGCCCAGGTCCAGTCCAGCCAGAGGGGCAGCCCAGGTCCAGTCCAGCTAGAGGCAGCCCAGGTCCAGTCCAGCCAGAGGCAGCCCAGGTCCAGTCCAGCCCCAGAGGCAGCCCAGGTCCAGTCCAGCTAGAGGCAGCCCAGGTCCAGTCCAGCTAGAGGCAGCCCAGGTCCAGTCCAGCTAGAGGCAGCCCAGGTCCAGTCCAGCTAGAGGCAGCCCAGGTCCAGTCCAGCTAGAGGCAGCCCAGGTCCAGTCCAGCTAGAGGCAGCCCAGGTCCAGTCCAGCTAGAGGCAGCCCAGGTCCAGTCCAGCTAGAGGCAGCCCAGGTCCAGTCCAGCTAGAGGCAGCCCAGGTCCAGTCCAGCGAGAGGCAGCCCAGGTCCAGTCCAGCCAGAGGCAGCCCAGGTCCAGTCCAGCTAGAGGCAGCCCAGGTCCAGTCCAGCTAGAGGCAGCCCAGGTCCAGTCCAGCGAGAGGCAGCCCAGGTCCAGTCCAGCTAGAGGCAGCCCAGGTCCAGTCCAGCTAGAGGCAGCCCAGGTCCAGTCCAGCTAGAGGCAGCCCAGGTCCAGTCCAGCTAGAGGCAGACCAGGTCCAGTCCAGCTAGAGGCAGACCAGGTCCAGTCCAGCTAGAGGCAGCCCAGGTCCAGTCCAGCTAGAGGCAGCCCAGGTCCAGTCCAGCGAGAGGCAGCCCAGGTCCAGTCCAGCGAGAGGCAGCCCAGGTCCAGTCCAGCTAGAGGCAGCCCAGGTCCAGTCCAGCTAGAGGCAGCCCAGGAGCTAGAGGCAGCCCAGGTCCAGTCCAGCTAGAGGCAGCCCAGGTCCAGTCCAGAGAGGCAGCCCAGGTCCAGTCCAGCCAGAGGCAGCCCAGGTCCAGTCCAGCTAGAGGCAGCCCAGGAGCTAGAGGCAGCCCAGGTCCAGCCAGCTAGGGCAGCCCAGGTCCAGTCCAGCTAGAGGCAGCCCAGGTCCAGTCCAGCCAGAGGCAGCCCAGGTCCAGTCCAGCTAGAGGCAGCCCAGGTCCAGTCCAGCTAGAGGCAGCCCAGGTCCAGTCCAGCTAGAGGCAGCCCAGGT
>NW_026287259.1:0-3285 GCF_023373465.1 Oncorhynchus keta | reverse complement strand
TAATACCATGGTTCTGTACTGTAGCTGTATATAATACCCTGGTTCTGCTCTGTAGCTGTATATAATACCATGGTTCTGCTCTGTAGCTGTATATAATACCCTGGTTCTGCTCTGTAGCTGTATATAATACCCTGGTTCTGCTCTGTAGCTGTATATAATACCCTGGTTCTGCTCTGTAGCTGTATATAATACCATGGTTCTGTTCTGCTCTGTAGCTGTATATAATACCATGGTTCTGCTCTGTAGCTGTATATAATACCATGGTTCTGCTCTGTAGCTGTATATAATACCATGGTTCTGCTCTGTAGCTGTATATAATACCATGGTTCTGTTCTGCTCTGTAGCTGTATATAATACCATGGTTCTGCTCTGTAGCTGTATATAATACCATGGTTCTGCTCTGTAGCTGTATATAATACCATGGTTCTGTTCTGCTCTGTAGCTGTATATAATACCCTGGTTCTGCTCTGTAGCTGTATATAATACCCTGGTTCTGCTCTGTAGCTGTATATAATACCCTGGTTCTGCTCTGTAGCTGTATATAATACCATGGTTCTGCTCTGTAGCTGTATATAATACCATGGTTCTGTTCTACTCTGTAGCTGTATATAATACCCTGGTTCTGCTCTGTAGCTGTATATAATACCCTGGTTCTGCTCTGTAGCTGTATATAATACCATGGTTCTGCTCTGTAGCTGTATATAATACCATGGTTCTGCTCTGTAGCTGTATATAATACCATGGTTCTGCTCTGTAGCTGTATATAATACCATGGTTCTGTTCTGCTCTGTAGCTGTATATAATACCCTGGTTCTGTTCTGTAGCTGTATATAATACCCTGGTTCTGCTCTGTAGCTGTATATAATACCATGGTTCTGCTACTGTAGCTGTATATAATACCATGGTTCTGCTCTGTAGCTGTATATAATACCATGGTTCTGCTCTGTAGCTGGTTATAATACCCTGGTTCTCCCCTGAGCTGTATATAATACCATGGTTCTGCTCTGTAGCTGTATATAATACCATGGTTCTGTTCTGTAGCTGTATATAATACCCTGGTTCTGCACTGTAGCTGTATATAATACCCTGGTTCTGCTCTGTAGCTGTATATAATACCCTGGTTCTGCTCTCTTCTGTAGCTGTATATAATACCATGGTTCTGCTCTGTAGCTGTATATAATACCCTGGTTCTGATCTGCTCTGTAGCTGTATATAATACCCTGGTTCTGCTCTGTAGCTGTATATAATACCCTGGTTCTGCTCTGTAGCTGTATATAATTCCATGGTTCTGTTCTGTAGCTGTATATAATACCCTGGTTCTGCTCTGTAGCTGTATATAATACCCTGGTTCTGCTCTGTAGCTGTATATAATACCCTGGTTCTGCTCTGTAGCTGTATATAATACCATGGTTCTGCTCTGTAGCTGTATATAATACCCTGGTTCTGCTCTGTAGCTGTATATAATACCATGGTTCTGCTCTGTAGCTGTTTATAATACCCTGGTTCTGCTCCTGTAGCTGTATATAATACCATGGTTCTGCTCTGTAGCTGTATATAATACCCTGGTTCTGTTATGTAGCTGTATATAATACCCTGGTTCTGCACTGTAGCTGTATATAATACCCTGGTTCTGCTCTGTAGCTGTATATAATACCCTGGTTCTGCTCTCTTCTGTAGCTGTATATAATACCATGGTTCTGCTCTGTAGCTGTATATAATACCATGGTTCTGCTCTGTAGCTGTATATAATACCCTGGTTCTGCTCTGTAGCTCTATATAATACCATGGTTCTGCTCTGTAGCTGTATATAATACCCTGGTTCTGCTCTGTAGCTGTATATAATACCATGGTTCTGTTCTGCTCTGTAGCTGTATATAATACCATGGTTCTGCTCTGTAGCTGTATATAATACCATGGTTCTGCTCTGTAGCTGCATATAATACCATGGTTCTGCTCTGTAGCTGTATATAATACCATGGTTCTGCTCTGTAGCTGTATATAATACCATGGTTCTGTTCTGCTCTGTAGCTGTATATAATACCATGGTTCTGCTCTGTAGCTGTATATAATACCATGGTTCTGCTCTGTAGCTGTATATAATACCATGGTTCTGTTCTGCTCTGTAGCTGTATATAATACCCTGGTTCTGCTCTGTAGCTGTATATAATACCATGGTTCTGTTCTGCTCTGTAGCTGTATATAATACCATGGTTCTGCTCTGTAGCTGTATATAATACCATGGTTCTGCTCTGTAGCTGTATATAATACCCTGGTTCTGTTCTGCTCTGTAGCTGTATATAATACCCTGGTTCTGCTCTGTAGCTGTATATAATACCCTGGTTCTGCTCTGTAGCTGTATATAATACCATGGTTCTACTCTGTAGCTGTATATAATACCATGGTTCTGCTCTGTAGCTGTATATAATACCATGGTTCTGCTCTGTAGCTGTATATAATACCATGGTTCTGTTCTGCTCTGTAGCTGTATATAATACCATGGTTCTGTTCTGCTCTGTAGCTGTATATAATACCCTGGTTCTGCTCTGTAGCTGTATATAATACCCTGGTTCTGCTCTGTAGCTGTATATAATACCATGGTTCTACTCTGTAGCTGTATATAATACCATGGTTCTGCTCTGTAGATGTATATAATACCCTGGTTCTGCTCTGTAGCTGTATATAATACCATGGTTCTGCTCTGTAGCTGTATATAATACCCTGGTTCTGCTACTGTAGCTGTATATAATACCATGGTTCTGCTCTGTAGCTGTATATAATACCCTAGTTCTGCTCTGTAGCTGTATATAATACCATGGTTCTGCTCTGTAGCTGTATATAATACCATGGTTCTGTTCTGCTCTGTAGCTGTATATAATACCATGGTTCTGCTCTGTAGCTGTATATAATACCATGGTTCTGCTCTGTAGCTGTATATAATACCATGGTTCTGCTCTGTAGCTGTATATAATACCCTGGTTCTGCTCTGCTCTGTAGCTGTATATAATACCCTGGTTCTGCTCTGTAGCTGTATATAATACCATGGTTCTGCTCTGTAGCTGTATATAATACCATGGTTCTGTTCTGCTCTGTAGCTGTATATAATACCATGGTTCTGCTCTGTAGCTGTATATAATACCATGGTTCTGCTCTGTAGCTGTATATAATACCATGGTTCTGCTCTGTAGCTGTATATAATACCATGGTTCTGCTCTGTAGCTGTATATAATACCCTGGTTCTGCTCTGTAGCTGTATATAATACCCTGGTTCTGCTCTGTAGCTGTATA
>NW_026287258.1:85000-91058 GCF_023373465.1 Oncorhynchus keta | reverse complement strand
TCTGTCCTCCCCGGTCTCTGTACCCCCGGTCTCTGTCCCCCCCTCCCCCGTCTCTGTCCCCCGGTCTCTGTACCCCCCGGTCTCTGTCCCCCCTCCCCCCGTCTCTGTCCCCCGGTCTCTGTCCCTGCCCCCCCCCCCGTCTCTGTACCCCGGTCTCTGTCCCCCGGTCTCTGTCCCCCGGTCTCTGTACCCCCGGTCTCTGTACCCCCGGTCTCTGAGAGGTTCAGTATCAGAACTCACCTGAAGGTGTTCCTCTCGGTCTTGTTCCCGTGTCGCTCTGGGACCGTCTGGGGCTGCTGTTGCTTCTCAGGGCCAGCCAAGTCAGTAGGAGACGGGCTGAGGACGGGCCGACGGACAGGAGGGAAAAACACAGAGGGAGAGAGTGAGGAGCAAGGGTTGCCAAGGCAACAGCAGTACACAACACACACTTCAGTGTTTAGTGTTTGTGTGTGAGAGTGTGAGTGTGTGAGAGAGTGAGTGAGTGCGAGTGTGAGTGAGGGAGTGAGTGTGTGTGAGAGTGAGTGAGTGTTTGTGAGAGTGAGTAAGTGAGTGAGTGTGTGTGCCTCATCGTTTCTACGAGACAGAACTAGATAGTTGTTTTTCCAGCAGGCGTTAGTTTGTCAGTGTGTGAGAGAGAGTGAGTGAGGGGGAGTGAGTGAGTGTGGTGAGTGTGTGTGAGACTGTAAGCGGTCACACATGATGTCAGTCACAGTGGAGGGTGTCCTTAACTAGCTAGTGACTGGACTAGTATCTGGAGACATTGGTTTAACTAGCTAGTGACTGGACTAGTATCTGGAGACATTGGTTTAACTAGCTAGTGACTGAACTAGTATCTGGAGACATTGGTTTAACTAGCTAGTGACTGGACTAGTATCTGGAGACAGGTTTAGCTAGCTAGTGACTGAACTAGTATCTGGAGACATTGGTTTAACTAGCTAGTGACTGGACTAGTATCTGGAGACATTGGTTTAACTAGCTAGTGACTGGACTAGTATCTGGAGACATTGGTTTAACTAGCTAGTGACTGAACTAGTATCTAGAGACATTGGTTTAACTAGCTAGTGACTGGACTAGTATCTGGAGACATTGGTTTAACTAGCTAGTGACTGGACTAGTATCTGGAGACATTGGTTTAACTAGCTAGTGACTGGACTAGTATCTGGAGACATTGGTTTAACTAGCTAGTGACTGAACTAGTATCTGGAGACATTGGTTTAACTAGCTAGTGACTGGACTAGTATCTGGAGACATTGGTTTAACTAGCTAGTGACTGGACTAGTATCTGGAGACAGGTTTAACTAGCTAGTGACTGGACTAGTATCTGGAGACATTGATTTAACTAGCTAGTGACTGGACTAGTATCTGGAGACATAGGTTTAACTAGCTAGTGACTGAACTAGTATCTGGAGACATTGATTTAACTAGCTAGTGACTGGACTAGTATCTGGAGACATTGGATTAACTAGCTAGTGACTGGACTAGTATCTGGAGACATTGGTTTAACTAGCTAGTGACTGAACTAGTATCTGGAGACATTGGTTTAACTAGCTAGTGACTGGACTAGTATCTGGAGACATTGGTTTAACTAGCTAGTGACTGGACTAGTATCTGGAGACATTGGTTTAACTAGCTAGTGACTGAACTAGTATCTGGAGACATTGGTTTAACTAGCTAGTGACTGAACTAGTATCTGGAGACATTGGTTTAACTAGCTAGTGACTGAACTAGTATCTGGAGACATTGGTTTAACTAGCTAGTGACTGGACTAGTATCTGGAGACATTGGTTTAACTAGCTAGTGACTGGACTAGTATCTGGAGACATTGGTTTAACTAGCTAGTGACTGAACTAGTATCTGAGACATTGGTTTAACTAGCTAGTGACTGAACTAGTATCTGGAGACATTGGTTTAACTAGCTAGTGACTGGACTAGTATCTGGAGACATTGGTTTAACTAGCTAGTGACTGGACTAGTATCTGGAGACATTGGTTTAACTAGCTAGTGACTGAACTAGTATCTGGAGACATTGGTTTAACTAGCTAGTGACTTGACTAGTATCTGGAGACATTGGTTTAACTAGCTAGTGACTGGACTAGTATCTGGAGACATTGGTTTAACTAGCTAGTGACTGGACTAGTATCTGGAGACATTGATTTAACTAGCTAGTGACTGGACTAGTATCTGGAGACATAGGTTTAACTAGCTAGTGACTGAACTAGTATCTGGAGACATTGATTTAACTAGCTAGTGACTGGACTAGTATCTGGAGACATTGGATTAACTAGCTAGTGACTGGACTAGTATCTGGAGACATTGGTTTAACTAGCTAGTGACTGAACTAGTATCTGGAGACATTGGTTTAACTAGCTAGTGACTGGACTAGTATCTGGAGACATTGGTTTAACTAGCTAGTGACTGGACTAGTATCTGGAGACATTGGTTTAACTAGCTAGTGACTGAACTAGTATCTAGAGACATTGGTTTAACTAGCTAGTGACTGAACTAGTATCTGGAGACATTGGTTTAACTAGCTAGTGACTGGACTAGTATCTGGAGACATTGGTTTAACTAGCTAGTGACTGGACTAGTATCTGGAGACATTGGTTTAACTAGCTAGTGACTGACTAGTATCTGGAGACATTGGTTTAACTAGCTAGTGACTGGACTAGTATCTGGAGACATTGGTTTAACTAGCTAGTGACTGAACTAGTATCTAGAGACATTGGTTTAACTAGCTAGTGACTGAACTAGTATCTGGAGACATTGGTTTAACTAGCTAGTGACTGGACTAGTATCTGGAGACATTGGTTTAACTAGCTAGTGACTGGAACTAGTATCTGGAGACATAGGTTTAACTAGCTAGTGACTGGACTAGTATCTGGAGACATTGGTTTAACTAGCTAGTGACTGGACTAGTATCTGGAGACATTGGTTTAACTAGCTAGTGACTGAACTAGTATCTGGAGACATAGGTTTAACTAGCTAGTGACTGGACTAGTATCTGGAGACATTGGTTTAACTAGCTAGTGACTGGACTAGTATCTGGAGACATTGGTTTAACTAGCTAGTGACTGGACTAGTATCTGGAGACATTGGTTTAACTAGCTAGTGACTGGACTAGTATCTGGAGACATTGGTTTAACTAGCTAGTGACTGGACTAGTATCTGGAGACATTGGTTTAGCTAGCTAGTGACTGGACTAGTATCTGGAGACATTGGTTTAACTAGCTAGTGACTGAACTAGTATCTCGAGACATTGGTTTAACTAGCTAGTGACTGGACTAGTATCTGGAGACATTGGTTTAGCTAGCTAGTGACT
Organism: Oncorhynchus keta; assembly: GCF_023373465.1. Taxonomy (NCBI): domain Eukaryota; kingdom Metazoa; phylum Chordata; class Actinopteri; order Salmoniformes; family Salmonidae; genus Oncorhynchus; species Oncorhynchus keta. The sequence goes on along the minus strand of NW_026287258.1, from coordinate 87,739 downwards.
GAACTAGTATCTGGAGACATTGATTTAACTAGCTAGTGACTGGACTAGTATCTGGAGACATTGGTTTAACTAGCTAGTGACTGGACTAGTATCTGGAGACATTGGTTTAACTAGCTAGTGACTGGACTAGTATCTGGAGACATTGGTTTAACTAGCTAGTGACTGGACTAGTATCTGGAGACATTGATTTAACTAGCTAGTGACTGAACTAGTATCTGGAGACATTGGTTTAACTAGCTAGTGACTGAACTAGTATCTGGAGACATTGGTTTAACTAGCTAGTGACTGGACTAGTATCTGGAGACATTGGTTTAACTAGCTAGTGACTGGACTAGTATCTGGAGACATTGGTTTAACTAGCTAGTTAGTGACTGGACTAGTATCTAGAGACATTGGTTTAACTAGCTAGTGACTGAACTAGTATCTGGAGACTTTGGTTTAACTAGCTAGTGACTGGACTAGTATCTGGAGACATAGGTTTAACTAGCTAGTGACTGGACTAGTATCTGGAGACATAGGTTTAACTAGCTAGTGACTGAACTAGTATCTGGAGACATTGGTTTAACTAGCTAGTGACTGAACTAGTATCTGGAGACATTGGTTTAACTAGCTAGTTAGTGACTGGACTAGTATCTGGAGACATTGGTTTAACTAGCTAGTGACTGGACTAGTATCTGGAGACATTGGTTTAACTAGCTAGTGACTGAACTAGTATCTGGAGACATTGGTTTAACTAGCTAGTGACTGAACTAGTATCTGGAGACATTGGTTTAACTAGCTAGTGACTGAACTAGTATCTGGAGACATTGGTTTAACTAGCTAGTGACTGAACTAGTATCTGGAGACATTGGTTTAACTAGCTAGTGACTAGTATCTCTCCTGAATACCTCCTGTCCAGGCTGACATCACCAGACAACATTACTGAACCGGTCCTCTCCTGAATACCTCCTGTCCAGGCTGACATCACCAGACAACATTTACTGAACCGGTATCCTCTCCTGAATACCTGTTGTCCAGGCTGACATCACCGGACAACATTACTGAACCGGTCCTCTCCTGAATACCTCCTGTCCAGGCTGACATCACCAGACAACATTACTGAACCGTCCTCTCCTGAATACCTCCTGTCCAGGCTGACATCACCAGACAACATTACTGAACCGGTCCTGTACCAGGCTGACATCAGACAACATTACTGAACCGGTCCTCTCCTGAATACCTGTTGTCCAGGCTGACATCACCAGACAACATTACTGAACCGGTCCTCTCCTGAATACCTGTTGTCCAGGCTGACATCACCAGACAACATTACTGAACCGGTCCTCTCCTGAATACCTCCTGTCCAGGCTGACATCACCAGACAACATTACTGAACCGGTCCTCTCCTGAATACCTCCTGTCCAGGCTGACATCACCAGACAACATTACTGAACCGGTCCTCTCCTGAATACCTGATGTCCAGGCTGACATCACCAGACAACATTACTGAACCGGTCCTCTCCTGAATACCTCCTGTCCAGGCTGACATCACCAGACAACATTACTGAACCGGTCCTCTCCTGAATACCTCCTGTCCAGGCTGACATCACCAGACAACATTACTGAACCGGTCCTCTCCTGAATACCTCCCTGTCCAGGCTGACATCACCAGACAACATTACTGAACCGGTCCTCTCCTGAATACCTCCTGTCCAGGCTGACATCACCAGACAACATTACTGAACCGGTCCTCTCCTGAATACCTCCTGTCCAGGCTGACATCACCAGACAACATTACTGAACCGGTCCTCTCCTGAATACCTCCTGTCCAGGCTGACATCACCAGACAACATTACTGAACCGGTCCTCTCCTGAATACCTCCTGTCCAGGCTGACATCACCAGACAACATTACTGAACCGGTCCTCTCCTGAATACCTCCTGTCCAGGCTGACATCACCAGACAACATTACTGAACCGGTCCTCTCCCTGAATACCTGTTGTCCAGGCTGACATCACCAGACAACATTACTGAACCGGTCCTCTCCTGAATACCTCCTGTCCAGGCTGACATCACCAGGCAACATTACTGAACCGGTCCTCTCCTGAATACCTGTTGTCCAGGCTGACATCACCAGACAACATTACTGAACCGGTCCTCTCCTGAATACCTCCTGTCCAGGCTGACATCATCTCAGAGAAAGGATGAACGAAGTGCTTTTCTCCAGCTGTGTTTTAGAGAATAGGGTGCCATTTGGGGACTGAGAAGGGCACAAGCCCTCTTCAGTGGGTTAAGACTGATCCTCTCCTTTCACTGCCACTTTAATTAGTCAGACCTCTGTGGTCCCAGGTTCTCAGGAAGCTTTAATGGACTTTACCACAGTAGAAACATGAGTGAGTGAATGAGATGGTGAGTACGTGAATGAATGAGAGATCCAGAGAGAGAGAGAGACCCAGAGAGAGAGAGAGAGAGAGAGAGAGAGAGAGAGAGACCCAGAGAGAGAGAGAGAGAGAGAGAGAGAGAGGAGAGAGAGAGACCAGAGAGAGAGAGAGAGAGAGAGAGAGAGAGACCCAGAGAGTTCGAGAGAGAGAGAGAGAGAGAGACCCAGAGAGTTCGAGAGAGAGAGAGAGAGAGAGACCCAGAGAGTTCGAGAGAGAGAGAGAGAGAGAGACCAGAGAGTTCGAGAGAGAGAGAGAGACCCAGAGAGTTCGAGAGAGAGAGAGAGAGAGAGACCCAGAGAGTTCGAGAGAGAGAGAGAGA
>NW_026287258.1:30000-80000 GCF_023373465.1 Oncorhynchus keta | reverse complement strand
GACTGTGTGCGCGTGTGACTGTGTGCGCGTGTGACTGTGTGCGCGTGTGACTGTGTGCGCGTGTGACTGTGTGCGCGTGACTGTGTGCGTGTGACTGTGTGCGTGTGACTGTGTGTGTGTGACTGTGTGCGTGTGACTGTGTGTGTGACTGTGTGTGTGTGACTGTGTGCGTGTGACTGTGTGCGTGTGACTGTGTGTGTGAGACTGTGTGTGTGAGACTGTGTGTGTGAGACTGTGTGTGTGTACCTCTCTTGCCATTCACAGTGTTGACAGCCTGGATAAGTAGAACAGCAGTGTGTGTGTGTGTGTGTGTGTGTACCTCTCTTGCCATCCACAGTGTTGACAGCCTGGATAAGTAGAACAGCACTGTGTGTGTGTGTGTGTGTGTGTGTGTGTGTGTGTACCTCTCTTGCCATCCACAGTGTTGACAGCCTGGATAAGTAGAGGACTGTTCAACTCTGTGTACTCTACAAACACTATCAGGAGCTTCAGAGCGGTCTTCACCACCAGACGAGACTGGGGGGGGGGGGAAAAAGAGAGAGAGAAAGCGAGAGGGAGAGAGAGGGGGGGAAGCGAGAGAGAGAGAGGGGAGAGAGAGAGAGAGAGAGAGAAGAGAGAGAGAGAGAGAAGAGAGAGAGGAGGGAGAGAGGAGGGTTGTAGGTGAGAGAGAGAGAGAGAGAGGAGAGAGAGAGAGGAGGGATGTTGAGGGAGGAAGGAGAGAGAGAAAGGGAAGGAGGGAGGGAGAGAGAGGACAGAGAGAGTCAGTTAGACAGTTTCTCCACAAGGTGGCGATATTACACCTCAAATACACAACATTTCCCATTGAACCCAGCAAACCCGGTCAGTAAAATACGATTGCAGAGTAGGCTTGAACCTCCACTACAGTAGAGCGTCTTGAACCTCTTCACTACAGTAGAGCGTCTTGAACCTCTTCACTACAGTAGAGCGTCTTGAACCTCTTCACTACAGTAGAGCGTCTTGAACCTCTTCACTACAGTAGAGCGTCTTGAACCTCTTCACTACAGTAGAGCGTCTTGAACCTCTTCACTACAGTAGAGCGTCTTGAACCTCTTCACTACAGTAGAGCGTCTTGAACCTCTTCACTACAGTAGAGCGTCTTGAACCTCTTCACTACAGTAGAGCGTCTTGAACCTCTTCACTACAGTAGAGCGTCTTGAACCTCTTCACTACAGTATAGCGTCTTGAACCTCTTCACTACAGTATAGTGTCTTGAACCTCTTCACTACAGTATAGTGTCTTGAACCTCTTCACTACAGTATAGTGTCTTGAACCTCTTCACTACAGTATAGTGTCTTGAACCTCTTCACTACAGTATAGTGTCTTGAACCTCTTCACTACAGTATAGTGTCTTGAACCTCTTCACTACAGTATAGTGTCTTGAACCTCTTCACTACAGTATAGTGTCTTGAACCTCTTCACTACAGTATAGTGTCTTGAACCTCTTCACTACAGTATAGTGTCTTGAACCTCTTCACTACAGTATAGTGTCTTGAACCTCTTCACTACAGTATAGTGTCTTGAACCTCTTCACTACAGTATAGTGTCTTGAACCTCTTCACTACAGTATAGTGTCTTGAACCTCTTCACTACAGTATAGTGTCTTGAACCCTTCACTACAGTATAGTGTCTTGAACCTCTTCACTACAGTATAGTGTCTTGAACCTCTTCACTACAGTATAGTGTCTTGAACCTCTTCACTACAGTATAGTGTCTTGAACCTCTTCACTACAGTATAGTGTCTTGAACCTCTTCACTACAGTATAGTGTCTTGAACCTCTTCACTACAGTATAGTGTCTTGAACCTCTTCACTACAGTATAGTGTCTTGAACCTCTTCACTACAGTATAGTGTCTTGAACCTCTTCACTACAGTATAGTGTCTTGAACCTCTTCACTACAGTATAGTGTCTTGAACCTCTTCACTACAGTATAGTGTCTTGAACCTCTTCACTACAGTATAGTGTCTTGAACCTCTTCACTACAGTATAGTGTCTTGAACCTCTTCACTACAGTATAGTGTCTTGAACCTCTTCACTACAGTATAGTGTCTTGAACCTCTTCACTACAGTATAGTGTCTTGAACCTCTTCACTACAGTATAGTGTCTTGAACCTCGTCTCCTTCACTACAGTATAGTGTCTTGAACCTCTTCACTACAGTATAGTGTCTTGAACCTCTTCACTACAGTATAGTGTCTTGAACCTCTTCACTACAGTATAGTGTCTTGAACCTCTTCACTACAGTATAGTGTCTTGAACCTCTTCACTACAGTATAGTGTCTTGAACCTCTTCACTACAGTATAGTGTCTTGAACCTCTTCACTACAGTATAGTGTCTTGAACCTCTTCACTACAGTATAGTGTCTTGAACCTCTTCACTACAGTATAGTGTCTTGAACCTCTTCACTACAGTATAGCGTCTTTTACATTTACATTTAAGTCATTTAGCAGACGCTCTTATCCAGAGCGACTTACCCTCTTCACTACAGTATAGTGTCTTGAACCTCTTCACTACAGTATAGTGTCTTGAACCTCTTCACTACAGTATAGTGTCTTGAACCTCTTCACTACAGTATAGTGTCTTGAACCTCTTCACTACAGTATAGTGTCTTGAACCTCTTCACTACAGTATAGTGTCTTGAACCTCGTCTCCTTCACTACAGTATAGTGTCTTGAACCTCTTCACTACAGTATAGTGTCTTGAACCTCTTCACTACAGTATAGTGTCTTGAACCTCGTCTCCTTCACTACAGTATAGTGTCTTGAACCTCTTCACTACAGTATAGTGTCTTGAACCTCTTCACTACAGTATAGTGTCTTGAACCTCGTCTCCTTCACTACAGTATAGTGTCTTGAACCTCTTCACTACAGTATAGTGTCTTGAACCTCTTCACTACAGTATAGTGTCTTGAACCTCTTCACTACAGTATAGTGTCTTGAACCTCATCTCCTTCACTACAGTATAGTGTCTTGAACCTCTTCACTACAGTGTAGTGTCTTGAACCTCGTCTCCATCACCACAGTAACAGTCTTCATTCTAACACAGTCTTACGTAATAAGAGTTTCTCACCATATTCTACTTTCACACCCTGTCCTGTCTGTCACATCTCATTGGCTGTTCTCACTTCCCTGTTTAAAAAGGAGATCTGAAATCAGAGCTGTAGCAGCTGCAAGGTGATTGATTTACAAACATTTATTGAGCGAGAGACACTAGTGTTTAATTCTCTTACAGGCATTGGGGGAGGGGGGCCATGTTTTGACGGGGGGCTATTTGTCTCCTCGCCAATAGCGGACAAGGTCGTTATTTATTGATCTGTTTGTCAGCAGAGTAGGCTACCCGGTAATTTGTGGTATTAAAAACAACATTATTGTACTGACTCTCTCTGACATTACGGACAGTAGACTCTCTCTCGGACATTACGGACAGTAGACTCTCGGACATTACGGACAGTAGACTCTCGGACATTACGGACAGTAGACCCTCGGACATTACGGACAGTAGACCCTCGGACATTACGGACAGTAGACCCTCGGACATTACGGACAGTAGACCCTCGACATTACGGACAGTAGACCTCGGACATTACGGACAGTAGACCCTCGGACATTACGGACAGTAGACCCTCGGACATTACGGACAGTAGACTCTCGGACATTACGGACAGTAGACTCTCGGACATTACGGACAGTAGACTCTCGGACATTACGGACAGTAGACCTCGGACATTACGGACAGTAGACCCTCGACATTACGGACAGTAGACCCTCGGACATTACGGACAGTAGACTCTCGGACATTACGGACAGTAGACTCGGACATTATGGACAGTAGACTCTCGGACATTACGGACAGTAGACTCTCTCTGTGTGTGGTGTGTGGTGTGCGTGTGTGTGTGTGTACTGCGGTCAGGTCTCTACTGTATGTAATACCCACCAGACTGCCACTGAGAGTGTAGAGCCACTGAACAGTGTCATTGTGGTCGATCACACCGTTCATCCCATCTACAAACAGCATGATCTGACTGAGGGCTGAAACACAAAGATCAGATTAGGAGCTGCAACACAAAGACACTAAAGCCCTGACGTTCCGCGTCCTCAGTATCACAATACTAAAGCCCTAATGTTCAGCATCCTCAGTATCACAATACTAAAGCCCTAATGTTCAGCATCCTCAGTATCACAATACTAAAGCCCTAACGTTCAGTGTCCTCAGTATCGCGATACTAAAGCCCTAACGTTCAGCATCCTCAGTATCACGATACTAAAGCCCTAACGCTTCAGTATCACGATACGAAAGCCCTGACGTTCAGCGTCCTCAGTATCATGATACTAAAGCCCTGACGCTCAGCATCCTCAGTATCACAATACTAAAGCCCTAATGTTCAGTATCATGACACTAAAGCCCTAACGTTCAGCGTCCTCAGTATCATGATACTAAAGCCCTGACGTCCCGTATCACGACACTAAAGACCTGACGTTCAGCGTCCTCAGTATCACGATACTAAAGCCCTAACATTCAGCATCCTCAGTGTCACGATACTAAAGCCCTAACGTTCAGTGTCCTCAGTATCACGATACTAAAGTCCTAACGTTCAGCGTCCTCCGTATCACGATACTAAAGCCCTAACGTTCAGCGTCCTCCGTATCACGATACTAAAGCCCTAACGTTCAGCGTCCTCAGTACCACGATACTAAAGCCCTAACGTTCAGCGTCCTCAGTACCACGATACTAAAGCCCTAACGTGATACTAAAGCCCTGACGTTCAGTATCACGATACTAAAGCCCTGACGTTCAGTATCACGATACTAAAGCCCTGACGCTCAGTATCACGATACTAAAGCATTAACGCTCAGTATCCTCAGTATCACGATACTAAAGCCCTAACGTTCAGCATCCTCAGTATCACGATACTAAAGCCCTAACATTCAGTATCACGATACTAAAGCCCTAACGTTCAGTATCACGATACTAAAGCCCTGACGTTCAGTATCACGATACTAAAGCCCTGACGTCAGTATCACGATACTAAAGCATTAACGTTCAGTATCCTCAGTATCACGATACTAAAGCCCTAACGCTCAGTGTCCTCAGTATCACGATACTAAAGCCCTAACGTTCAGTATCCTCAGTATAACGATACTAAAGCCCTAACGCTCAGTATCATGACACTAAAGCCCTAACGTTCAGCGTCCTCAGTATCACGATACTGAAGCCCTGACGTCCCGTATCACGACACTAAAGACCTGACGTTCAGCGTCCTCAGTATCACGATACTAAAGCCCTGACGCTCAGTATCACGCTACTAAAGCCCTAACATTCAGCATCCTCAGTGTCACGATACTAAAGCCCTAACGTTCAGTGTCCTCAGTATCACGATACTAAAGTCCTAACGTTCAGCGTCCTCAGTATCACGATACTAAAGACCTAAAGTTCAGTATCCTCAGTATCATGATACTAAAGCCCTAACGTGATACTAAAGCCCTGACGTTCAGTATCACGATACTAAAGCATTAACGTTCAGTATCCTCAGTATCACGATACTAAAGCCCTAACGTTCAGCATCCTCAGTATCACGATACTAAAGCCCTAACGTTCAGTATCACGATACTAAAGCCCTAACTTTCAGTATCACGATACTAAAGCCCTAACGTTCAGTATCACGATACTAAAGCATTAACGTTCAGTATCCTCAGTATCACGATACTAAATCCCTAACGTTCAGTGTCCTCAGTATCACGATACTAAAGCCCTAACGTTCAGTATCCTCAGTATAACGATACTAAAGCCCTAACGCTCAGTATCCTCAGTATAACGATACTAAAGCCCTAACGTTCAGCATCCTCAGTATCACAATACTAAAGCCCTAACGTTCAGTATCATGACACTAAAGCCCTAACGCTCAGCGTCCTCAGTATCACGATACTAAAGCCCTGACGTCCCGTATCACGACACTAAAGACCTGACGTTCAGCGTCCTCAGTATCACGATACTAAAGCCCTGACGTTCAGTATCACAATACTAAAGCCCTAACATTCAGCATCCTCAGTGTCACGATACTAAAGCCTTAACGTTCAGTGTCCTCAGTATCACGATACTAAAGTCCTAACGTTCAGCGTCCTCCGTATCACGATACTAAAGCCCTAACGTTCAGCGTCCTCCGTATCACGATACTAAAGCCCTAACGCTCAGCGTCCTCAGTACCACGATACTAAAGCCCTAACGTTCAGCGTCCTCAGTATCACGATACTAAAGCCCTAAAGTTCAGTATCCTCAGTATCATGATACTAAAGCCCTAACCTGATACTAAAGCCCTGACGCTCAGTATCACGATACTAAAGCCCTGACGCTCAGTATCACGATACTAAAGCATTAACGCTCAGTATCCTCAGTATCACGATACTAAAGCCCTAACGCTCAGCATCCTCAGTATCACGATACTAAAGCCCTAACGCTCAGTATCACGATACTAAAGCCCTAACGCTCAGTATCACGATACTAAAGCCCTAACGTTCAGTATCACGATACTAAAGCCCTAACGCTCAGCATCCTCAGTATCACGATACTAAAGCCCTAACGTTCAGTATCACGATACTAAAGCCCTAACGCTCAGTATCACGATACTAAAGCCCTAACGTTCAGTATCACGATACTAAAGCATTACCGTTCAGTATCCTCAGTATCACGATACTAAAGCCCTAACGCTCAGTGTCCTCAGTATCACGATACTAAAGCCCTAACGTTCAGTATCCTCAGTATCACGATACTAAAGCCCTAACGTTCAGCATCCTCAGTATCGCGATACTAAAGCCCTGACATTCAGTATCACGATACTAAAGCCCTAACGTTCAGTATCCTCAGTATAAAGATACTAAAGACCTAACGCTCAGCATCCTCAGTATCACGATACTAAAGCCCTAACGCTCAGTATCACGATACCAAAGCCCTAACGTTCAGTATCACGATACTAAAGCCCTAACGTTCAGTATCACGATACTAAAGCATTAACGCTCAGTATCCTCAGTATCACGATACTAAAGCCCTAACGTTCAGTGTCCTCAGTATCACGATACTAAAGCCCTAACATTCAGTATCCTCAGTATCACGATACTAAAGCCCTAACGTTCAGCATCCTCAGTATCGCGATACTAAAGCCCTGACATTCAGTATCACGATACTAAAGCCCTAACGTTCAGTATCCTCAGTATAAAGATACTAAAGCCCTAACGTTCAGCATCCTCAGTATCACGATACTAAAGCCCTGACGTTCAGTATCACGATACTAAAGCCTAATGTTCAGTATCACGATACTAAAGCCCTAACGTTCAGTATCACAATACTAAAGCCCTAACGTTCAGTGTCCTCAGTATCACGATACTAAAGCCCTAACGTTCAGTATCATCAGTATCACGATACTAAAGCCCTAACGTTCAGCGTCCTTAGTATCACGATACTAAAGACTTGACGTTCAGCGTCCTCAGTATCACGATACTAAAGCCCTGACGCTCAGTATCACGATACTAAAGCCCTGACGCTCAGTATCACGATACTAAAGCCCTGACGTTCAGTATCACGATACTAAAGCCCTGACGTTCAGTATCACGATACTAAAGCCCTGACGTTCAGTATCACGATACTAAAGCCCTGACGTTCAGTATCACGATACTAAAGCCCTGACGCTCAGTATCACAATACTAAAGCCCTGATGTTAAGCGTCCTCAGTATCACAATACTAAAGCCCTAACGTTCAGCGTCCTCAGTATCACAATACTAAAGCCCTGATGTTAAGCGTCCTCAGTATCACGATACTAAAGCCCTGACGTTCAGTATCACAATACTAAAGGCCTGATGTTAAGCGTCCTCAGTATCACAATACTAAAGCCCCAACGTTCAGTATCATCAGTATCTTTGTTCTGATCGGTAACAGTAATAATTGTAAAAGTATAGAGGTATTTATTTACTGTGTAACATTCATTGCAAACTTGTTCTGAAATATGTACGTCGGAGAAAACCTAATAAGGTAGGTGAGTCTGTTCGATGAGTGGGGCAGGCAGGTAGTCTAGTGGTTAGAGTGTTGGACTAGTAACCAGCAGGTAGTCTAGTGGTTAGAGTGTTGGACTAGTAACCAGCAGGTAGCCTAGTGGTTAGAGTGTTGGACTAGTAACCAGCAGGTAGCCTAGTGGTTAGAGCGTTGGACTAGTAACCAGCAGGTAGCCTAGTGGTTAGAGTGTTGGACTAGTAACCAGCAGGTAGCCTAGTGGTTAGAGTGTTGGACTAGTAACCAGCAGGTAGCCTAGTGGTTAGAGTGTTGGACTAGTAACCAGCAGGTAGCCTAGTGGTTAGAGCGTTGGACTAGTAACCAGCAGGTAGCCTAGTGGTTAGAGTGTTGGACTAGTAACCAGCAGGTAGCCTAGTGGTTAGAGTGTTGGACTAGTAACCAGCAGGTAGCCTAGTGGTTAGAGCGTTGGACTAGTAACCAGCAGGTAGCCTAGTGGTTAGAGCGTTGGACTAGTAACCAGCAGGTAGCCTAGTGGTTAGAGCGTTGGACTAGTAACCAGCAGGTAGACTAGTGGTTAGAGTGTTGGACTAGTAACCAGCAGGTAGCCTAGTGGTTAGAGTGTTGGACTAGTAACCAGCAGGTAGTCTAGTGGTTAGAGTGTTGGACTAGTAACCAGCAGGTAGTCTAGTGGTTAGAGTGTTGGACTAGTAACCAGCAGGTAGCCTAGTGGTTAGAGTGTTGGACTAGTAACCAGCAGGTAGTCTAGTGGTTAGAGCGTTGGACTAGTAACCAGCAGGTTAGAGAGTTGGACTAGTAACCAGCAGGTAGTCTAGTGGTTAGAGCGTTGGACTAGTAACCAGCAGGAAGTCTAGTGGTTCGAGTGTTGGACTAATAACCAGCAGGTAGTCTAGTGGTTTGAGCGTTGGACTAGTAACCAGCAGATAGACTAGTGGTTAGAGCATTAGGCTAGTAACCAGCAGGTAGCCTAGTGGTTAGAGCATTGGGTCAGTAACCAGCAGGTAGCCTAGTGGTTAGAGTGTTGGATTAGTAACCAGCAGGTAGCCTAGTGGTTAGAGTGTTGGACTAGTAACCAGCAGGTAGCCTAGTGGTTAGAGTGTTGGACTAGTAACCAGCAGGTAGACTAGTGGTTAGAGTGTTGGACTAGTAACCAGCAGGTAGCCTAGTGGTTAGAGTGTTGGACTAGTAACCAGCAGGTAGTCTAGTGGTTAGAGCGTTGGACTAGTAACCAGCAGGTAGACTAGTGGTTAGAGTGTTGGACTAGTAACCAGCAGGTAGACTAGTGGTTAGAGCGTTGGACCAGTAACCAGCAGGTAGACTAGTGGTTAGAGTGTTGGACTAGTAACCAGCAGGTAGACTAGTGGTTAGAGCGTTGGACTAGTAACCAGCAGGTAGTCTAGTGGTTAGAGCGTTGGACTAGTAACCAGCAGGTAGCCTAGTGGTTAGAGCTTTGGGTCAGTAACCAGCAGGTAGCCTAGTGGTTAGAGTGTTGGATTAGTAACCAGCAGGTAGCCTAGTGGTTAGAGTGTTGGACTAGTAACCAGCAGGTAGCCTAGTGGTTAGAGTGTTGGACTAGTAACCAGCAGGTAGACTAGTGGTTAGAGTGTTGGACTAGTAACCAGCAGGTAGACTAGTGGTTAGAGCGTTGGACTAGTAACCAGCAGGTAGTCTAGTGGTTAGAGCGTTGGACTAGTAACCAGCAGGTAGCCTAGTGGTTAGAGTGTTGGACTAGTAACCAGCAGGTAGACTAGTGGTTAGAGTGTTGGACTAGTAACCAGCAGGTAGACTAGTGGTTAGAGCGTTGGACTAGTAACCAGCAGGTAGACTAGTGGTTAGAGTGTTGGACTAGTAACCAGCAGGTAGACTAGTGGTTAGAGCGTTGGACCAGTAACCAGCAGGTAGACTAGTGGTTAGAGTGTTGGACTAGTAACCAGCAGGTAGACTAGTGGTTAGAGCGTTGGACTAGTAACCAGCAGGTAGTCTAGTGGTTAGAGCGTTGGACTAGTAACCAGCAGGTAGCCTAGTGGTTAGAGCTTTGGGTCAGTAACCAGCAGGTAGCCTAGTGGTTAGAGTGTTGGATTAGTAACCAGCAGGTAGCCTAGTGGTTAGAGTGTTGGACTAGTAACCAGCAGGTAGCCGAGTGGTTAGAGTGTTGGACTAGTAACCAGCAGGTAGACTAGTGGTTAGAGTGTTGGACTAGTAACCAGCAGGTAGACTAGTGGTTAGAGCGTTGGACTAGTAACCAGCAGGTAGTCTAGTGGTTAGAGCGTTGGACTAGTAACCAGCAGGTAGACTAGTGGTTAGAGTGTTGGATTAGCAACCAGCAGGTAGCCTAGTGGTTAGAGTGTTGGACTAGTAACCAGCAGGTAGACTAGTGGTTAGAGTGTTGGACTAGTAACCAGCAGGTAGCCTAGTGGTTAGAGCGTTGGACTAGTAACCAGCAGCTAGCCTAGTGGTTAGAGCGTTGGACTAGTAACCAGCAGCTAGCCTAGTGGTTAGAGCGTTGGGCCAGTAACCAAAAGGTAGACTAGTGGTTAGAGTGTTGGGCTAGTAACCAAAAGGTTGCTGGATCAAATCCCTGAGCTGACAAGGTTAAAAAAATCTGTCGTTCTGCCCCCTGAACAAGACAGTTAACCCACTGTTCCTAGGCCAGTTAACCCACTGTTCCTAGACCAGTTAACCCACTGTTCCTAGACCAGTTAACCCACTGTTCCTAGACCAGTTAACCCACTGTTCCCTGAACAAGGCAGTTAACCCCTGAACAAGGCAGTTAACCCCACTGTTCCCCTGAACAAGGCAGTTAAACCCACTGTTCCCCTGAACAAGGCAGTTAACCCACTGTTCCCTGAACAAGGCAGTTAACCCACTGTTCCCCTGAACAAGGCAGTTAACCCACTGTTCCCTGAACAAGGCAGTTAACCCACTGTTCCCTGAACAAGGCAGTTAACCCACTGTTCCTAGACCAGTTAACCCACTGTTCCCCTGAACAAGGCAGTTAACCCACTGTTCCTAGACCAGTTAACCCACTGTTCCCCTGAACAAGGCAGTTAACCCACTGTTCCTAGACCAGTTAACCCACTGTTCCCCTGAACAAGGCAGTTAACCCACTGTTCCTAGACCAGTTAACCCACTGTTCCCTGAACAAGGCAGTTAACCCACTGTTCCCCTGAACAAGGCAGTTAACCCCCTGTTCCTAGACCAGTTAACCCACTGTTCCTAGACCAGTTAACCCACTGTTCCCCTGAACAAGGCAGTTAACCCCCTGTTCCTAGACCAGTTAACCCACTGTTCCCCTGAACAAGGCAGTTAACCCCACTGTTCCCCTGAACAAGGCAGTTAACCCACTGTTCCCCTGAACAAGGCAGTTAACCCACTGTTCCTAGACCAGTTAACCCACTGTTCCCCTGAACAGGCAGTTAACCCACTGTTCCTAGACCAGTTAACCCACTGTTCCCCTGAACAAGGCAGTTAACCCACTGTTCCTAGACCAGTTAACCCACTGTTCCCCTGAACAAGGCAGTTAACCCACTGTTCCCCTGAACAAGGCAGTTAACCCACTGTTCCCCTGAACAAGGCAGTTAACCCCCTGTTCCTAGACCAGTTAACCCACTGTTCCCCTGAACAAGGCAGTTAACCCCCTGTTCCTAGACCAGTTAACCCACTGTTCCCCTGAACAAGGCAGTTAACCCCCTGTTCCTAGACCAGTTAACCCACTGTTCCCCTGAACAAGGCAGTTAACCCCCTGTTCCTAGACCAGTTAACCCACTGTTCCCCTGAACAAGGCAGTTAACCCCCTGTTCCTAGACCAGTTAACCCACTGTTCCCCTGAACAAGGCAGTTAACCCCCTGTTCCTAGACCAGTTAACCCACTGTTCCCCTGAACAAGGCAGTTAACCCCCTGTTCCTAGACCAGTTAACCCACTGTTCCCCTGAACAAGGCAGTTAACCCCCTGTTCCCAGGCAGTTAACCCACTGTTCCTAGACCAGTTAACCCACTGTTCCACTGAACAAGGCAGTTAACCCGCTGTTTCTAGACCAGTTAACCCCACTGTTCCCCTGAACAAGGCAGTTAACCCCACTGTTCCCCTGAACAAGGCAGTTAACCCCACTGTTCCCTGAACAAGGCAGTTAACCCCACTGTTCCCCTGAACAAGGCAGTTAACCCCACTGTTCCCCTGAACAAGGCAGTTAACCCCACTGTTCCCCTGAACAAGGCAGTTAACCCCACTGTTCCCCTGAACAAGGCAGTTAACCCCACTGTTCCCCTGAACAAGGCAGTTAACCCCACTGTTCCCTGAACAAGGCAGTTAACCCCACTGTTCCCCTGAACAAGGCAGTTAACCCCACTGTTCCCCTGAACAAGGCAGTTAACCCCACTGTTCCCTGAACAAGGCAGTTAACCCCACTGTTCCCCTGAACAAGGCAGTTAACCCCACTGTTCCCCTGAACAAGGCAGTTAACCCCACTGTTCCCCTGAACAAGGCAGTTAACCCCACTGTTCCCCTGAACAAGGCAGTTAACCCCACTGTTCCCTGAACAAGGCAGTTAACCCCACTGTTCCCCTGAACAAGGCAGTTAACCCCACTGTTCCCCTGAACAAGGCAGTTAACCCCACTGTTCCCTGAACAAGGCAGTTAACCCCACTGTTCCCCTGAACAAGGCAGTTAACCCCACTGTTCCCCTGAACAAGGCAGTTAACCCCACTGTTCCCCTGAACAAGGCAGTTAACCCCACTGTTCCCTGAACAAGGCAGTTAACCCCACTGTTCCCCTGAACAAGGCAGTTAACCCCACTGTTCCCTGAACAAGGCAGTTAACCCCACTGTTCCCTGAACAAGGCAGTTAACCCCACTGTTCCCTGAACAAGGCAGTTAACCCCACTGTTCCCTGAACAAGGCAGTTAACCCCACTGTTCCCTGAACAAGGCAGTTAACCCCACTGTTCCCCTGAACAAGGCAGTTAACCCACTGTTCCTAGACCAGTTAACCCACTGTTCCCCTGAACAAGGCAGTTAACCCCACTGTTCCCCTGAACAAGGCAGTTAACCCCACTGTTCCCCTGAACAAGGCAGTTAACCCCACTGTTCCCCTGAACAAGGCAGTTAACCCCACTGTTCCCCAGAACAAGGCAGTTAACCCACTGTTCCTAGACCAGTTAACCCACTGTTCCCCTGAACAAGGCAGTTAACCCCACTGTTCCCCTGAACAAGGCAGTTAACCCACTGTTCCCTGAACAAGGCAGTTAACCCCACTGTTCCCCTGAACAAGGCAGTTACCCCACTGTTCCTAGACCAGTTAACCCACTGTTCCCTGAACAAGGCAGTTAACCCCACTGTTCCCCTGAACAAGGCAGTTAACCCACTGTTCCCTGAACAAGGCAGTTAACCCACTGTTCCCCTGAACAAGGCAGTTAACCCACTGTTCCTAGACCAGTTAACCCACTGTTCCCCTGAACAGGCAGTTAACCCACTGTTCCTAGACCAGTTAACCCACTGTTCCCCTGAACAAGGCAGTTAACCCACTGTTCCTAGACCAGTTAACCCACTGTTCCCTGAACAAGGCAGTTAACCCACTGTTCCTAGACCAGTTAACCCACTGTTCCCCTGAACAGGCAGTTAACCCACTGTTCCTAGACCAGTTAACCCACTGTTCCCCTGAACAAGGCAGTTAACCCACTGTTCCTAGACCAGTTAACCCACTGTTCCCCTGAACAGGCAGTTAACCCACTGTTCCTAGACCAGTTAACCCACTGTTCCCCTGAACAAGGCAGTTAACCCACTGTTCCTAGACCAGTTAACCCCACTGTTCCCCTGAACAAGGCAGTTAACCCAACTGTTCCCCTGAACAAGGCAGTTAACCCCACTGTTCCCCTGAACAAGGCAGTTAACCCACTGTTCCCCTGAACAAGGCAGTTAACCCCACTGTTCCCCTGAACAAGGCAGTTACCCCACTGTTCCTAGACCAGTTAACCCACTGTTCTCCTGAACAGGCAGTTAACCCACTGTTCCCCTGAACAGGCAGTTAACCCACTGTTCCCCTGAACAGGCAGTTAACCCACTGTTCCCCTGAACAGGCAGTTAACCCACTGTTCCTAGACCAGTTAACCCACTGTTCCCCTGAACAGGCAGTTAACCCACTGTTCCTAGACCAGTTAACCCACTGTTCCCCTGAACAGGCAGTTAACCAACTGTTCCTAGACCAGTTAACCCACTGTTCCCCTGAACAGGCAGTTAACCAACTGTTCCTAGACCAGTTAACCCACTGTTCCCCTGAACAGGCAGTTAACCCACTGTTCCTAGACCAGTTAACCCACTGTTCCCCTGAACAAGGCAGTTAACCCACTGTTCCTAGACCAGTTAACCCACTGTTCCCTGAACAAGGCAGTTAACCCCACTGTTCCCTGAACAAGGCAGTTAACCCACTGTTCCCCTGAACAAGGCAGTTAACCCACTGTTCCTAGACCAGTTAACCCACTGTTCCCCTGAACAAGGCAGTTAACCCACTGTTTCTAGACCAGTTAACCCACTGTTCCCTGAACAAGGCAGTTAACCCACTGTTCCCTGAACAAGGCAGTTAACCCACTGTTCCCTGAACAAGGCAGTTAACCCACTGTTCCCCTGAACAAGGCAGTTAACCCACTGTTCCCTGAACAAGGCAGTTAACCCCACTGTTCCCCTGAACAAGGCAGTTAACCCACTGTTCCTAGACCAGTTAACCCCACTGTTCCCCTGAACAAGGCAGTTAACCCCACTGTTCCCTGAACAAGGCAGTTAACCCACTGTTCCCCTGAACAAGGCAGTTAACCCACTGTTCCTAGACCAGTTAACCCACTGTTCCCCTGAACAAGGCAGTTAACCCCACTGTTCCCCTGAACAAGGCAGTTAACCCACTGTTCCCCTGAACAAGGCAGTTAACCCACTGTTCCTAGACCAGTTAACCCACTGTTCCCCTGAACAAGGCAGTTAACCCACTGTTTCTAGACCAGTTAACCCACTGTTCCCCTGAACAAGGCAGTTAACCCACTGTTCCCTGAACAAGGCAGTTAACCCACTGTTCCCCTGAACAAGGCAGTTAACCCACTGTTCCCCTGAACAAGGCAGTTAACCCACTGTTCCCCTGAACAAGGCAGTTAACCCACTGTTCCCTGAACAAGGCAGTTAACCCCACTGTTCCCTGAACAAGGCAGTTAACCCCACTGTTCCCCTGAACAAGGCAGTTAACCCCACTGTTCCCCTGAACAAGGCAGTTAACCCACTGTTCCCTGAACAAGGCAGTTAACCCCACTGTTCCCTGAACAAGGCAGTTAACCCACTGTTCCCCTGAACAAGGCAGTTAACCCCACTGTTCCCCTGAACAAGGCAGTTAACCCACTGTTCCCCTGAACAAGGCAGTTAACCCACTGTTCCCCTGAACAAGGCAGTTAACCCACTGTTCCTAGACCAGTTAACCCACTGTTCCCCTGAACAGGCAGTTAACCCACTGTTCCTAGACCAGTTAACCCACTGTTCCCTGAACAAGGCAGTTAACCCCACTGTTCCCCTGAACAAGGCAGTTAACCCCACTGTTCCCTGAACAAGGCAGTTAACCCACTGTTCCCTGAACAAGGCAGTTAACCCCACTGTTCCCCTGAACAAGGCAGTTAACCCCACTGTTCCCTGAACAAGGCAGTTAACCCCACTGTTCCCCCTGAACAAGGCAGTTAACCCACTGTTTCTAGACCAGTTAACCCACTGTTCCCCTGAACAAGGCAGTTAACCCACTGTTCCCCTGAACAAGGCAGTTAACCCACTGTTCCCCTGAACAAGGCAGTTAACCCACTGTTCCCCCCCTGAACAAGGCAGTTAACCCACTGTTCCCTGAACAAGGCAGTTAACCCACTGTTCCTCTGAACAAGGCAGTTAACCCACTGTTCCTCTGAACAAGGCAGTTAACCCACTGTTCCCTGAACAAGGCAGTTAACCCCACTGTTCCCCTGAACAAGGCAGTTAACCCACTGTTCCCCTGAACAAGGCACTTAACCCACTGTTCCCCTGAACAAGGCAGTTAACCCCACTGTTCCCTGAACAAGGCAGTTAACCCACTGTTCCTAGACCAGTTAACCCCACTGTTCCCCTGAACAAGGCAGTTAACCCCACTGTTCCCCTGAACAAGGCAGTTAACCCCACTGTTCCCCTGAACAAGGCAGTTAACCCCACTGTTCCCTGAACAAGGCAGTTAACCCACTGTTCCCCTGAACAAGGCAGTTAACCCCACTGTTCCCCTGAACAAGGCAGTTAACCCACTGTTCCCTGAACAAGGCACTTAACCCACTGTTCCCCTGAACAAGGCAGTTAACCCCACTGTTCCCTGAACAAGGCAGTTAACCCACTGTTCCTAGACCAGTTAACCCCACTGTTCCCCTGAACAAGGCAGTTAACCCCACTGTTCCCTGAACAAGGCAGTTAACCCCACTGTTCCCTGAACAAGGCAGTTAACCCCACTGTTCCCCTGAACAAGGCAGTTAACCCACTGTTCCCCTGAACAAGGCAGTTAACCCCACTGTTCCCCTGAACAAGGCAGTTAACCCCACTGTTCCCCTGAACAAGGCAGTTAACCCCACTGTTCCCCTGAACAAGGCAGTTAACCCACTGTTCCTAGACCAGTTAACCCCACTGTTCCCTGAACAAGGCAGTTAACCCCACTGTTCCCCTGAACAAGGCAGTTAACCCCACTGTTCCCTGAACAAGGCAGTTAACCCCACTGTTCCCCTGAACAAGGCAGTTAACCCCACTGTTCCCCTGAACAAGGCAGTTAACCCCACTGTTCCCCTGAACAAGGCAGTTAACCCCACTGTTCCCTGAACAAGGCAGTTAACCCCACTGTTCCCCTGAACAAGGCAGTTAACCCCACTGTTCCCCTGAACAAGGCAGTTAACCCCACTGTTCCCCTGAACAAGGCAGTTAACCCCACTGTTCCCCTGAACAAGGCAGTTAACCCCACTGTTCCCTGAACAAGGCAGTTAACCCCACTGTTCCCCTGAACAAGGCAGTTAACCCCACTGTTCCCCTGAACAAGGCAGTTAACCCCACTGTTCCCGGTAGGCCGTCATTGTAAATAAGAATCTGTTCTTAACTGACTTGCCCGGTTAAATAAAAAAGGTTAAATTCAAATGATTGTTGAGATGGTCTCTCTCACCTCGGAGAATGTAGTTCTGATAGTTGTGGTCTGCCTCCGTTCCAACCTTGATGAAACATGTCAAGCCTTCTGAATTCACGAACTCTGGCACCAGGTCTTTATCGTCCTACAACACACCGCAACCACACAGCAGATTGTTAACAGAGAGGTTACCATAGAAACCCTGCTTAGACGCTGTTTAGACCCCAAACAGACAGTTACGAACTGACTTGTTGGAAAGGTGGCATCCTATGATGGTGCCACGTTGAAAGTCACTGAGCTCTTCGGTATGGGCCATTCTACTGCCAATGTTTGTCTGTGGAGATTGCATGGGCTGTGTGCTCGATTCTATACACCTGTCAGCAACGGGTTTGGCTGTATTAGCCGAATCCACTAAATTAAAGTGGTGTCCACATACTTTTGTATATATAGTGTATTTGTATTTTATATATATATATATATACAAAAGTATCTCAAAATCATTGTCATGTAGTTAATCAAAACTCTATCCAAAATGTAAATGACAAACCTAAAAAGTCACTTCTGTTGCCATTGGCAACTATGTAAAAACAGCCAACAGATTAAAATATTGCATCCTGCAGGTAGAAAATATGATAAAAATAAAACACACATGGCCCTTCTGCAACAAACTAGCAACATTGTATCAACTATTAACTAAAAATGACTCCAGCCTGAAGGTCTCACCAACAAACTAGCAACATTGTATCAACTATTAACTAACAATGACTCCAACCTGAAGGTCTCACCAACAAACTAGCAACATTGTATCAACTATTAACTAACAATGACTCCAACCTGAAGGTCTCACCAACAAACTAGCAACATTGTATCAACTATTAACTAACAATGACTCCAGCCTGAAGGTCTCACCAACAAACTAGCAACATTGTATCAACTATTAACTAACAATGACTCCAACCTGAAGGTCTCACCAACAAACTAGCAACATTGTATCAACTATTAACTAACAATGACTCCAACCTGAAGGTCTCACCAACAAACTAGCAACATTGTATCAACTATTAACTAACAATGACTCCAGCCTGAAGGTCTCACCAACAAACTAGCAACATTGTATCAACTATTAACTAACAATGACTCCAACCTGAAGGTCTCACCAGCAACATTGTACCAACTATTAACTAAAATGACTCCAACCTGAAGGTCTCACCGGCAACATTGTACCAACTATTAACTAAAATGACTCCAACCTGAAGGTCTCACCAGCAACATTGTACCAACTATTAACTAAAAATGACTCCAACCTGAAGGTCTCACCAGCAACATTGTATCAACTATTAACTAAAAATGACTCCAACCTGAAGGTCTCACCAGCAACATTGTACCAACTATTAACTAAAAATGACTCCAACCTGAAGGTCTCACCAGCAACATTGTATCAACTATTAACTAAAATGACTCCAACCTGAAGGTCTCACCAGCAACATTGTACCAACTATTAACTAAAAATGACTCCAACCTGAAGGTCTCACCAGCAACATTGTATCAACTATTAACTAAAAATGGCTCCAACCTGAAGGTCTCACCAGCAACATTGTATCAACTATTAACTAAAAATGACTCCAACCTGAAGGTCTCACCAGCAACATTGTATCAACTATTAACTAACAATGACTCCAACCTGAAGGTCTCATCAGCAACATTGTATCAACTATTAACTAACAATGACTCCAACCTGAAGGTCTCACCAGCAACATTGTATCAACTATTAACTAACAATGACTCCAACCTGAAGGTCTCACCAGCAACATTGTATCAACTATCCTGGTCCCTCAGAGTGTCCCTGCCCAGTGAGCTCGGGACAGACACAGCTGGAGACCATTTGATCAAGGTGATAAGAAGCGGTGCTTGACCTTTGGCAGGAGCTCACCGGAGCCGAGTACCGGCACCTCAAACATGTTCTACAGCTGGAGCTCCTGTTCCCTCTGATATAGAATATTAGCTCAAAAACTATTTCCTGTCCCTAAATGTAAAAACGGTACCAGCACCCAGAAATGAGTACCGGGTAACCTGTTTCAGTCCAAGTCAAGCACTGATAAGAAGTAGTCAGGTAGGTCCCTGTTTGAGGACGTTTCCATTGGACCAGAGCAGGTCACATGTCCCTGTTTGAGGACGTTTCCATTGGACCAGAGCAGGTCACATGTCCCTGTTTGAGGACGTTTCCATTGGACCAGAGCAGGTCACATGTCCCTGTTTGAGGACGTTTCCATTGGACCAGAGCAGGTCACATGTCCCTGTTTGAGGACGTTTCCATTGGACCAGAGCAGGACACATGTCCCTGTTTGAGGACGTTTCCATTGGACCAGAGCAGGTCACATGTCCCTGTTTGAGGATGTTTCCATTGGACCAGAGCAGGTCACATGTCCCTGTTTGAGGACGTTTCCATTGGACCAGAGCAGGACACATGTCCCTGTTTGAGGACGTTCCATTGGACCAGAGCAGGTCACATGTCCCTGTTTGAGGACGTTTCCATTGGACCAGAGCAGGTCACATGTCCCTGTTTGAGGACGTTTCCATTGGACCAGAGCAGGTCACATGTCCCTGTTTCTCGCTGCTGAGTGGTTCTGGGAAAGGAGAGACCGCTGGGAAGGATTTTCAACGTTGTGAGGAACTATTGTCATTCTCAACGGATGTAAAACAGTTTTCTTCTCCACACAACCCTATTGGGGACACGCCCTGCACATCTACTTCAATTACCAAGCCTTCATCTCTCAAACGATTACAATGAAGTCTCTGGCATGACTGGTATGTGCTCTCCCCCCCCCCCCCTCCTAGCTCTACCCTCCTCGCTCTCTCTCTCTCCCAGTCTCCCCCTCTCTCTCTCCCAGTCTCCCCCCTCTCTCTCCCAGTCTCCCCCTCTCTCTCTCCCAGTCTCCCCTCTCTCTCTCCCAGTCTCCCCCTCTCTCTCTCCCAGTCTCCCCCCCGCTCTCTCCCAGTCTCCTCCCCACCCCTCCTCGCTCTACCCCCCTCTCTCTCTCTCTCCCAGTCTCCCCCTCGCTCTCTCTCTCCCCATCTCTCCATCTCCTCCCCACCCCCTCCTCGCTCTACCCCTCTCTCTCTCTCTCTCCCAGTCTCTCTCTCTCTCCCAGTGTCCCCCCTCGCTCTCTCTCTCTCTCCGTCTCCCCCTCTCTCTCCGTCTCCCCCTCGCTCTCTCTCTCTCCGTCTCCCCTCGCTCTCTCTCTCTCGTCTCCCCCTCGCTCTCTCCGTCTCCCCTCGCTCTCTCCGTCTCCCTCTCTCTCTCCGTCTCTCTCTCTCTCCGTCTCCCCCTCTCTCTCCGTCTCCCCCTCTCTCTCTCTCCGTCTCCCCTCGCTCTCTCTCTCCCAGTCTCCCCCCGCTCTCTCTCTCTCCCAGTCTCCCCCTCGCTCTCTCTCTCTCCCAGTCTCCCCTCGCTCTCTCTCTCTCCCAGTCTCCCCCTCGCTCTCTCTCTCTCCCAGTCTCCCCTCGCTCTCCCTCTCTCTCCCAGTCTCCCTCGCTCTCCCTCCGTCTCCCCCTCTCTCTCTCCAGTCTCCCCTCTCTCTCCAGTCTCCCCTCTCTCTCTCCAGTCTCCCCCTCTCTCTCCCCAGTCTCCCCTCTCTCCCCCAGTCTCCCCCTCTCTCTCCCAGTCTCCCCTCTCTCTCCCAGTCTCCCCCTCTCTCCCAGTCTCCCCCTCTCTCCCAGTCTCTCTCTCTCCCAGTCTCCCCCTCTCTCTCTCTCTCCCCAGTCTCTCTCTCTCTCTCTCTCCTCTCTCTCTCCCTCTCTCTCCGTCTCCTCTCCACCCTCCTCCTCTCTCTCCCAGTCTCCCCTCTCTCTCTCTCTCTCCCCAGTCTCCCCTCGCTCTCTCTCTCCCCCAGTCTCCCTCTCTCCCAGTCTCTCTCTCTCTCCCCCAGTCTCCCCTCGCTCTCTCTCTCTCTCCCAGTCTCCCCTCGCTCTCTCTCTCTCCCAGTCTCCCCCCTCGCTCTCTCTCTCTCCCCAGTCTCCCCCTCGCTCTCTCTCTCTCTCCCAGTCTCCCCCCTCGCTCTCTCTCTCCCAGTCTCCCCCTCGCTCTCTCTCTCTCCCAGTCTCCCCCTCGCTCTCTCTCTCTCCCCAGTCTCCCCCTCGCTCTCTCTCTCTCCCAGTCTCCCCTCGCTCTCTCTCTCCCAGTCTCCCCCTCGCTCTCTCTCTCTCCCAGTCTCCCCTCGCTCTCCCTCTCTCCCAGTCTCCCCTCGCTCTCCCTCTCTCTCCCAGTCTCCCCTCGCTCTCTCTCTCTCCCAGTCTCCCCCTCGCTCTCTCTCTCTCTCTCCCTCTCTCCCCCTCGCTCTCTCTCTCTCCCCTCGCTCTCTCTCTCTCCCCCCGCTCGCTCTCTCTCTCTCCCCCTCGCTCTCTCTCTCTCCCCTCGCTCTCTCTCTCTCCCCGCTCTCTCTCTCCCAGTCTCCCCTCGCTCTCTCTCTCTCCCAGTCTCCCCCTCGCTCTCTCTCTCTCCCAGTCTCCCCTCGCTCTCTCTCTCTCTCCTCCCAGTCTCCCCTCGCTCTCTCTCTCTCCCCCCTCGCTCTCTCTCTCCCCCCCTCGCTCTCTCTCTCCCCCCCTCGCTCTCTCTCTCCCCCCTCGCTCTCTCTCTCCCCTCGCTCTCTCTCTCTCCCAGTCTCCCCCTCGCTCTCTCTCTCTCCCAGTCTCCCCTCGCTCTCTCTCTCTCTCTCCCAGTCTCCCCTCGCTCTCTCTCTCTCCCAGTCTCCCCCTCGCTCTCTCTCTCTCCCCCCGCTCTCTCTCTCTCCCTCCCTCTCTCTCTCTCCTCTGTCTCTCTCTCTCCCCCTCGCTCTCTCTCTCTCCCCCCTCGCTCTCTCTCTCTCCCAGTCTCCCCCCTCTCTCTCTCTCCCAGTCTCCCCCCTCGCTCTCCCTCTCCCCCAGTCTCCCCCTCGCTCTGTCTCTCTCCCAGTCTCCCCCTCGCTCTCTCTCTCTCCCAGTCTCCCCTCGCTCTCTCTCTCTCCCAGTCTCCCCTCGCTCTCTCTCCCAGTCTCCCCCCTCGCTCTCTCTCTCCCCAGTCTCCCCTCGCTCTCTCTCTCTCCCAGTCTCCCCCTCTCTCTCTCCCAGTCTCCCCCTCGCTCTCTCTCTCTCCCAGTCTCCCCTCGCTCTCTCTCTCCCAGTCTCCCCCTCGCTCTCTCTCCCAGTCTCCCCCTCGCTCTCCCTCTCTCTCCCAGTCTCCCCCTCGCTCTCCTCTCTCCCAGTCTCCCCTCGCTCTCTCTCTCTCCCCCCTCCCCTCTCTCTCTCTCCCCTCTCTCTCTCTCTCTCCCTCTCCCCTCTCTCTCCCTCTCTCTCTCTCCCCCCAGTCTCCCCTCTCTCTCTCTCTCCTCCCCTCTCTCTCTCTCTCTCTCTCTCTCTCTCTCTCTCTCTCTCTCTCTCTCTCTCTCTCTCTCTCTCTCTCTCTCTCCCCATATCTCTCCCATCTCTCTCTCTCCCCATATCTCTCCGTCTCTCCCCACCCCCTCCTCTCTCCCAGTCTCCCCCTCGCTCTCTCTCTCTCTCCCAGTCTCCCCTCGCTCTCTCTCTCTCTCCCCAGTCTCCCCCGCTCTCTCTCTCTCCCCCCTCGCTCTCTCTCTCTCTCCCCTCGCTCTCTCTCTCTCTCCCCCCTCGCTCTCTCTCTCTCCCCCTCGCTCTCTCTCTCTCCCAGTCTCCCCCTCGCTCTCTCTCTCTCCCCAGTCTCCCCTCGCTCTCTCTCTCTCTCTCTCCCCAGTCTCCCCTCGCTCTCTCTCTCTCCCCAGTCTCCCCTCGCTCTCTCTCTCTCCCCCTCGCTCTCTCTCCCCCCTCGCTCTCTCTCTCTCCCCCTCGCTCTCTCTCTCTCCCCCTCGCTCTCTCTCTCCCCCTCGCTCTCTCCTCCTCGCTCTCTCTCCCCCAGTCTCCCCCTCGCTCTCTCTCTCTCCCAGTCTCCCCCTCGCTCTCTCTCTCTCTCCCAGTCTCCCCCTCGCTCTCTCTCTCTCTCCCAGTCTCCCCTCGCTCTCTCTCTCTCTCCCAGTCTCCCCCCTCTCTCTCTCTCCCCAGTCTCCCCCTCTCTCTCTCTCCCCAGTCTCCCCCCTCTCTCAGTCTCCCCCTCTCTCTCTCTCTCTCCGTCCCCCCTCTCTCTCTCTCTCTCTCTGTCTCCCCCCTCTCTCCCAGTCTCCCCCTCTCTCCCAGTCTCCCCCTCTCTCCCAGTCTCCCCCTCTCTCTCTCAGTCTCCCCCTCTCTCCCAGTCTCCCCTCGCTCTCCCTCTCTCTCCCAGTCTCCCCTTGCTCTCTCTCTCCCAGTCTCCCCTCGCTCTCTCTCTCCCAGTCTCCCATCTCGCTCTCTCTCTCTCCCAGTCTCCCCCTCGCTCTCTCTCTCTCCCAGTCTCCCCGCTCTCCCCAGTCTCCCCGCTCTCTCCCAGTCTCCCCGCTCTCTCCCAGTCTCCCCCGCTCTCTCCCAGTCTCCCCGCTCTCCCCAGTCTCCCCCGCTCTCTCCCAGTCTCCCCGCTCTCTCCCAGTCTCCCCCGCTCTCTACCGCCCCGCCCCCTCTCTCACCACTCTCTACCGCCAGTCTCCCCCCCTCTCTCTCTCCCCACCCCCCATCTCCATTCTTCCAGGTTCCTCTGTTCCAGTCCTATCAGACAGAGTAGAGCTGTCTCCACTGGCCCGGTTGGCACCAGCTCACAGAGAGAGGAAGAGGAGGAAGAGGAGGAAGAGGGTGGTCGATGTGATATGGAGAGAATCAGCACATGTTGAATAAACGGTGGGTGGGACTCAGTCATGTCTAGTATTGGATTAGATAAGAGATACTACGCTGGCCCCTGCCCAGAGATAATACGCTGGCCCCTGCCCAGAGATAATACGCTGGCCCCTGCCCAGAGATAATACGCTGGCCCCTGCCCAGAGATAATACGCTGGCCTCTGCCCAGAGATAATACGCTGGCCTCTGCCCAGAGATAATACGCTGGCCTCTGCCCAGAGATAATACGCTGGCCTCTGCCCAGAGATAATACGCTGGCCTCTGCCCAGAGATAATACGCTGGCCTCTGCCCAGAGATAATACGCTGGCCTCTGCCCAGAGATAATACGCTGGCCTCTGCCCAGAGATAATACGCTGGCCTCTGCCCAGAGATAATACGCTGGCCTCTGCCCAGAGATAATACGCTGGCCTCTGCCCAGAGATAATACACTGGCCTCTGCCCAGAGATAATACACTGGCCTCTGCCCAGAGATAATACACTGGCCTCTGCCCAGAGATAATACACTGGCCTCTGCCCAGAGATAATACACTGGCCTCTGCCCAGAGATAATACACTGGCCTCTGCCCAGAGATAATACACTGGCCTCTGCCCAGAGATAATACACTGGCCTCTGCCCAGAGATAATACACTGGCCTCTGCCCAGAGATAATACACTGGCCTCTGCCCAGAGATAATACACTGGCCTCTGCCCAGAGATAATACACTGGCCTCTGCCCAGAGATAATACACTGGCCTCTGCCCAGAGATAATACACTGGCCTCTGCCCAGAGATAATACACTGGCCTCTGCCCAGAGATAATACACTGGCCTCTGCCCAGAGATAATACACTGGCCTCTGCCCAGAGATAATACACTGGCCTCTGCCCAGAGATAATACACTGGCCTCTGCCCAGAGATAATACACTGGCCTCTGCCCAGAGATAATACACTGGCCTTTACCTCGAAGAGCTGCTTGAGGGAGAACAGGGACCTCCGGAGCTCAGGTCCATGAGAGTTGTACAGCTTCTCTGGAAAGAGATCAAAGAGATGAGGTTAACAATAACGTCCCCACCCCTACAGGGGTCTACTGTAGTGTTGAGTTAGGGGTCTACTGTAGTGTTTAGTTAGGGGTCTACTGTAGTGTTGAGTTAGGGGTCTACTGTAGTGTTGAGTTAGGGGTCTACTGTAGTGTTGAGTTAGGGTCTACTGTAGTGTTGAGTTAGGGTCTACTGTAGTGTTGAGTTAGGGGTCTACTGTAGTGTTGAGTTAGGGGTCTACTGTAGTGTTGAGTTAGGGGTCTACTGTAGTGTTGAGTTAGGGGTCTACTGTAGTGTTGAGTTAGGGGTCTACTGTAGTGTTGAGTTAGGGGTCTACTGTAGTGTTGAGTTAGGGGTCTACTGTAGTGTTGAGTTAGGGGTCTACTGTAGTGTTGAGTTAGGGGTCTACTGTAGTGTTTAGTTAGGGGTCTACTGTAGTGTTTAGTTAGGCGTCTACTGTAGTGTTTAGTTAGGGGTCTACTGTAGTGTTTAGTTAGGGGTCCACTGTAGTGTTTAGTTAGGGGTCCACTGTAGTGTTTAGTTAGGGGTTTACTGTAGTGTTTAGTTAGGGGTTTACTGTAGTGTTTAGTTAGGAGTTTACTGTAGTGTTTAGTTAGGGGTCTACTGTAGTGTTTAGTTAGGGTCTACTGTAGTGTTTAGTTAGGGGTCTACTGTAGTGTTTAGTTAGGGGTCTACTGTAGTGTTTAGTTAGGGGTCTACTGTAGTGTTGAGTTAGGGGTCTACTGTAGTGTTGAGTTAGGGGTTTACTGTATACTGATCTACAGGTCCTCCATGTCCATGCAATCAGATTCATTTGGGACCTCAAAGGGCAGAACTGATCATAAATCAGCACTTCTACTCTGAAACCTTGAGACATGGAGCCTCAAGACTGTAAAGCCCAGATTCAGGCTCTGCAGTAGATCAAGTTCAGACCGACTGATAGACACAGAGAGACAGAGCATATCTCCTTTCAGAGAGAGAAACCAGCCTTCTAAACAACGGTCAGAAGACTATGAGCCGTGGCTGTGGTTACACACCGCAGGGGATCCGTGTGTGTGTGTGTGTGTGTGTGTGTGTGTGTGTTTGTATTGTAAATATTGTGAGACACACACACACACACACACACACACACACACACACACACACACACGGTCAACGGTCAGATGTGGTCATAGCAGTAAACCATGCCTGGCGTACTACCACCATTCACTGCTGTTACCATGGATACCAACAACCCCTAAACAACAACACTCAACACCACAGATCAGACAGTATCTAGTGGCCTATCAGTGTTCAGGACTGTGATTTACACAGATCAGACAGTATCTAGTGGCCTATCAGTGTCCAGGACTGTAATTTACACAGATCAGACAGTATCTAGTGGCCTATCAGTGTCCAGGACTGTGATTTACACAGATCAGACAGTATCTAGTGGCCCATCAGTGTCCAGGACTGTGGTTTACACAGATCAAGTTACACCCTCCCTACGACCCGTATCAATACATTATGGTAACATCCTCCCTACGACCCGTATCAATACATCACGATAACATCCTCCCTACGACCCGTATCAATACATCACAGTAACATCCTCCCTACGACCCATATCAATACATCACGGTAACATCCTCCCTACGACCCGTATCAATACTTTATGGTAACATCCTCCCTACGACCCGTATCAATACATCACGGTAACATCCTCCCTACGACCCGTATCAATACATTATGGTAACATCCTCCCTACGACCTGTATCAATACATCACGATAACATCCTCCCTACGACCCGTATCAATACATCACAGTAACATCCTCCCTACGACCCATATCAATACATCATGGTAACATCCTCCCTACGACCCGTATCAATACATTACGGTAACATCCTCCCTACGACCCGTATCAATACATCATGGTAACATCCTCCCTACGACCCGTATCAATACATCACGGTAACATCCTCCCTACGACCCGTATCAATACATCACGGTAACATCCTCCCTACGACCCGTATCAATACATTATGGTAACATCCTCCCTACGACCCGTATCAATACATCACGGTAACATCCTCCCTACGACCCGTATCAATACATTATGGTAACATCCTCCCTACGACCCATATCAATACATTATGGTAACATCCTCCCTACGACCCATATCAATACTTTGATACCATTCTCCCTACGACCCGTATCAATACATCACGATAACATCCTCCCTACGACCCGTATCAATACATCACAGTAACATCCTCCCTACGACCCGTATCAATACATCACGGTAACATCCTCCCTACGACCCGTATCAATACATCACGGTAACATCCTCCCTACGACCCATATCAATACTGTATGGTAACATCCTCCGTACGACCCGTATCAATACTGTATGGTAACATCCTCCCTACGACCCGTATCAATACTGTATGGTAACATCCTCCCTACGACCCGTATCAATACATCATGGTAACATCCTCCCTACGACCCATATCAATACATTACGATAACATCCTCCCTACGACCCATATCAATACATCACGGTAACATCCTCCCTACGACCCGTATCAATACATTATGGTAACATCCTCCCTACGACCCGTATCAATACATTATGGTAACATCCTCCCTACGACCCATATCAATACATTATGGTAACATCCTCCCTACGACCCGTATCAATACATCACGCTAACATCCTCCCTACGACCCGTATCAATACATCACGGTAACATCCTCCCTACGACCCGTATCAATACATCACGGTAACATCCTCCCTACGACCCGTATCAATACATCACAGTAACATCCTCCCTACGACCCGTATCAATACATTACGGTAACATCCTCCCTACGACCCGTATCAATACATTACGGTAACATCCTCCCTACGACCCGTATCAATACATTATGGTAACATCCTCCCTACGACCCGTATCAATACATCACAGTAACATCCTCCCTACGACCCGTATCAATACATCACGGTAACATCCTCCCTACGACCCATATCAATACATTATGGTAACATCCTCCCTACGACCCGTATCAATACATTATGGTAACATCCTCCCTACGACCCGTATCAATACATTACGGTAACATCCTCCCTACGACCCGTATCAATACATTATGGTAACATCCTCCCTACGACCCGTATCAATACTTTATGGTAACATCCTCCCTACGACCCATATCAATACTTTATGGTAACATCCTCCCTACGACCCATATCAATACATCACAGTAACATCCTCCCTACGACCCGTATCAATACATTATGGTAACATCCTCCCTACGACCCATATCAATACATCACAGTAACATCCTCCCTACGACCCGTATCAATACATTATGGTAACATCCTCCCTACGACCCGTATCAATACATTATGGTAACATCCTCCCTACGACCCGTATCAATACATTACGGTAACATCCTCCCTACGACCCGTATCAATACATTATGGTAACATCCTCCCTACGACCCGTATCAATACTTTATGGTAACATCCTCCCTACGACCCATATCAATACTTTATGGTAACATCCTCCCTACGACCCATATCAATACATCACAGTAACATCCTCCCTACGACCCGTATCAATACATTATGGTAACATCCTCCCTACGACCCATATCAATACATCACAGTAACATCCTCCCTACGACCCGTATCAATACTGTATGGTAACATCCTCCCTACGACCCATATCAATACATTATGGTAACATCCTCCCTACGACCCGTATCAATACATCACGGTAACATCCTCCCTACGACCCGTATCAATACATCACAGTAACATCCTCCCTACGACCCATATCAATACATTATGGTAACATCCTCCCTACGACCCATATCAATACATCACAGTAACATCCTCCCTACGACCCATATCAATACATCACAGTAACATCCTCCCTACGACCCATATCAATACATTATGGTAACATCCTCCCTACGACCCGTATCTAAAACATGAGGATGCAACCTCCACATCATCAGTAGATCCTTTAACAGAGACTCCTTGCTTGGCGTCTGAAAGAGTCACGTCCCCAGACACCAAACAACACAATCAGCATCCATTTAACTCAGGACGACGACCGGTGGGGTTTTCCAGAACGGAACATGGACATTTCCTGTTTCTTCCTCTAAGGGGGTCAGAGTTCTGTTGTCAGGCAGAGTAGAGGACTGACACGGGGAAACAGAGTTCTGTTGTCAGGCAGATGTAGAGGACTGACACGGGAAACAGAGTTCTGTTGTCAGGCAGAGTAGAGGACTGACACGGGGAAACAGAGTTCTGTTGTCAGGCAGAGTAGAGGACTGACACGGGAAACAGAGTTCTGTTGTCAGGCAGAGTAGAGGACTGACACGGGGAAACAGAGTTCTGTTGTCAGGCAGATGTAGAGGACTGACACGGGAAACAGAGTTCTGTTGTCAGGCAGATGTAGAGGACTGACACGGGAAACAGAGTTCTGTTGTCAGGCAGATGTAGAGGACTGACACGGGAAACAGAGTTCTGTTGTCAGGCAGAGTAGAGGACTGACACGGGGAAACAGAGTTCTGTTGTCAGGCAGAGTAGAGGACTGACACGGGAAACAGAGTTCTGTTGTCAGGCAGAGTAGAGGACTGACACGGGAAACAGGGTTCTGTTGTCAGGCAGATGTAGAGGACTGACACGGGGAAACAGAGTTCTGTTGTCAGGCAGATGTAGAGGACTGACACGGGGAAACAGGGTTCTGTTGTCAGGCAGAGTAGAGGACTGACACGGGAAACAGAGTTCTGTTGTCAGGCAGATGTAGAGGACTGACACGGGGAAACAGAGTTCTGTTGTCAGGCAGATGTAGAGGACTGACACGGGGAAACAGGGTTCTGTTGTCAGGCAGAGTAGAGGACTGACACGGGGAAACAGAGTTCTGTTGTCAGGCAGAGTAGAGGACTGACACAGGAAACAGAGTTCTGTTGTCAGGCAGATGTAGAGGACTGATACGGGAACAGAGTTCTGTTGTCAGGCAGAGTAGAGGACTGACACGGGGAAACAGTTCTGTTGTCAGGCAGAGTAGAGGACTGACACGGGAAACAGAGTTCTGTTGTCAGGCAGAGTAGAGGACTGACACGGGAAACAGAGTTCTGTTGTCAGGCAGATGTAGAGGACTGACACGGGAAACAGAGTTCTGTTGTCAGGCAGAGTAGAGGACTGACACGGGGAAACAGTTCTGTTGTCAGGCAGAGTAGAGGACTGACACGGGGAAACAGAGTTCTGTTGTCAGGCAGAGTAGAGGACTGACACGGGAAACAGAGTTCTGTTGTCAGGCAGATGTAGAGGACTGACACGGGAAACAGAGTTCTGTTGTCAGGCAGAGTAGAGGACTGACACGGGAAACAGAGTTCTGTTGTCAGGCAGAGTAGAGGACTGACACGGGGAAACAGAGTTCTGTTGTCAGGCAGAGTAGAGGACTGACACGGGAAACAGAGTTCTGTTGTCAGGCAGAGTAGAGGACTGACACGGGAAACAGAGTTCTGTTGTCAGGCAGAGTAGAGGACTGACACGGGAAACAGAGTTCTGTTGTCAGGCAGAGTAGAGGACTGACACGGGAAACAGAGTTCTGTTGTCAGGCAGAGTAGAGGACTGACACGGGAAACAGAGTTCTGTTGTCAGGCAGAGTAGAGGACTGACACGGGAAACAGAGTTCTGTTGTCAGGCAGATGTAGAGGACTGACACGGGGAAACAGGGTTCTGTTGTCAGGCAGAGTAGAGGACTGACACGGGGAAACAGAGTTCTGTTGTCAGGCAGATGTAGAGGACTGACACGGGGAAACAGGGTTCTGTTGTCAGGCAGAGTAGAGGACTGACACGGGAAACAGAGTTCTGTTGTCAGGCAGAGTAGAGGACTGACACGGGGAAACAGAGTTCTGTTGTCAGGCAGAGTAGAGGACTGACACGGGAAACAGAGTTCTGTTGTCAGGCAGATGTAGAGGACTGACACGGGAACAGAGTTCTGTTGTCAGGCAGATGTAGAGGACTGACACGGGAAACAGAGTTCTGTTGTCAGGCAGAGTAGAGGACTGACACGGGGAACAGAGTTCTGTTGTCAGGCAGATGTAGACACCTCATTTGGCCTCCTTTCCTTCCAGTTCTCTGCTGCAGCTGTACATAGTACATCTCTCATGTGAGTGCATACCATCTATTGGCACGATGGACAGTAACATCGCGTCCCGTGTTTTATGATTCTGATAGTCCATCTGTAAAATAGCCCACCCAATCTACCTACCTCATCCCCATACTGTTTTTATTTACTGTTCTGCTCTTTTGCACACCAGTATCTCTACATCATCATCTGCTCATTTATCACTCCAGTGTTAATCTGTTAAATTGTAATTATTCTCTCCTATGGCCTATTTATTGCCTTTACCTCCTCATGCCTTTTGCACACAATGTATATAGACTTTCTTTTCTCTACTGTGTCATTGACTTGTTTGTGTTATTGGCTTGTTTATAGTTTGCTCAGTGCGTAACTCTGTGTTGTTGTTTGTGTCGAACTGCTTAGCTTTATCTTGGTCAGGGTCGCAGTTGTAAATGAGAACGTGAGAGAGCTGCTATACTATATATCTGACAGACACTATATCACAGAGAGCTGCTATACTATATATATCTGTCAGACACTATCACAGAGAGCTGCTATACTATATATCTGACAGACACTATATCACAGAGAGCTGCTATACTATATATCTGACAGACACTATATCACAGAGAGCTGCTATACTATATATCTGACAGACACTATATCACAGAGAGCTGCTATATCTGACAGACACTATATCACAGAGAGCTGCTATACTATATATCTGACAGACACTATATCACAGAGAGCTGCTATATCTGACAGACACTATATCACAGAGAGCTGCTATTCTATATATCTGACAGACACTATATCACAGAGAGCTGCTATATCTGACAGACACTATATCACAGAGAGCTGCTATACTATATATCTGACAGACACTATCACAGAGAGCTGCTATACTATATATCTGACAGACATATCACAGAGAGCTGCTATACTATATATCTGACAGACACTATATCACAGAGAGCTGCTATATCTGACAGACACTATATCACAGAGAGCTGCTATACTATATATCTGACAGACACTATATCACAGAGAGCTGCTATACTATACATCTGACAGACACTATATCAGAGAGCTGCTATACTATATATCTGACAGACACTATATCACAGAGAGCTGCTATTCTATATATCTGACAGACACTATATCAGAGAGCTGCTATACTATATATCTGACAGACACTATATCACAGAGAGCTGCTATACTATATATCTGACAGACACTATATCACAGAGAGCTGCTATACTATATATCTGACAGACACTATATCACAGAGAGCTGCTATATCTGACAGACACTATATCACAGAGAGCTGCTATACTATATATCTGACAGACACTATATCACAGAGAGCTGCTATACTATACATCTGACAGACACTATATCAGAGAGCTGCTATACTATATATCTGACAGACACTATATCACAGAGAGCTGCTATTCTATATATCTGACAGACACTATATCAGAGAGCTGCTATACTATATATCTGACAGACACTATATCACAGAGAGCTGCTATACTATATAACTGACAGACACTATATCACAGAGAGCTGCTCTGTATAGAAGACAACACTAGACTAAGAGGAGAAGACGGATGTTGGGAAGGAGACTAATCAACCACACACAAGCACAAAACTAAAAGATACAAACGCACACACACACACACACACACACTGTTATCAGTAGAGCAGCAGGCAGGATGCTCCGAACACAAATAGACACCATTTAGAAAAGAGGAAGAAAGGCCTAGAATGTAGATTAATAAACAGACCAGCTGGATATGTACTCAACAACACACTTGACAGACTAGTGTCCCGTCCAGGGGGTGTCCTGCTACATCAGTGTCCCGTCCAGGGGGTGTCCTGCTACATCAGTGTCCCGTCCAGGGGGTGTCCTGCTACATCAGTGTCCTGTCCAGGGGGTGTCCTGCTACATCAGTGTCCTGTCCAGGGGGTGTCCTGCTACATCAGTGTCCTGTCCAGGGGGTGTCCTGCTACATCAGTGTCCCGTCCAGGGGGTGTCCTGCTACATCAGTGTCCCGTCCAGGGGGTGTCCTGCTACATCAGTGTCCCGTCCAGGGGGTGTCCTGCTACATCAGTGTCCCGTCCAGGGGGTGTCCTGCTACATCAGTGTCCCGTCCAGGGGGTGTCCTGCTACATCAGTGTCCCGTCCAGGGGGTGTCCTGCTACATCAGTGTCCCGTCCAGGGGGTGTCCTGCTACATCAGTGTCCCGTCCAGGGGGTGTCCTGCTACATCAGTGTCCCGTCCAGGGGGTGTCCTGCTACATCAGTGTCCCGTCCAGGGGG
The DNA here is from genome assembly GCF_023373465.1 of Oncorhynchus keta. NCBI lineage: Eukaryota > Metazoa > Chordata > Actinopteri > Salmoniformes > Salmonidae > Oncorhynchus > Oncorhynchus keta. The sequence continues at coordinate 46,617 of NW_026287258.1, read as the reverse complement.
TGTCCTGCTACATCAGTGTCCCGTCCAGGGGGTGTCCTGGTACATCAGTGTCCCGTCCAGGGGGTGTCCTGGTACATCAGTGTCCCGTCCAGGGGGTGTCCTGCTACATCAGTGTCCTGTCCAGGGGGTGTCCTGCTACATCAGTGTCCTGTCCAGGGGGTGTCCTGCTACATCAGTGTCCTGTCCAGGGGGTGTCCTGGTACATCAGTGTCCTGTCCAGGGGGTGTCCTGCTACATCAGTGTCCTGTCCAGGGGGTGTCCTGCTACATCAGTGTCCTGTCCAGGGGGTGTCCTGCTACATCAGTGTCCTGTCCAGGGGGTGTCCTGTACATCAAGCTGGCCTCGTCATGTGACAGTGGACTGGCCTCGTCATGTGACAGTGGACCGCTCTCTACTGGCCTCGTCATGTGACAGTGGACCGCTCTCTACTGGCCTCGTCATGTGACAGTGGACCGCTGGCCTCGTCATGTGACAGTGGACCGCTCTCTACTGGCCTCGTCATGTGACAGTGGACCGCTCTCTACTGGCCTCGTCACGCGACAGTGGAGCGCTCTCTACTGGCCTCGTCATGTGACAGTGGAGCGCTCTCTACTGGCCTCGTCATGTGACAGTGGAGCGCTCTCTACTGGCCTCGTCATGTGACAGTGGACCGCTCTCTACTGGCCTCGTCATGTGACAGTGGAGCGCTCTCTACTGGCCTCGTCATGCGACAGTGGACTGGCCTCGTCATGTGACAGTGGAGCGCTCTCTACTGGCCTCGTCATGTGACAGTGGAGCGCTCTCTACTGGCCTCGTCATGTGACAGTGGAGCGCTCTCTACTGGCCTCGTCATGTGACAGTGGAGCGCTCTCTACTGGCCTCGTCATGTGACAGTGGACCGCTCTCTACTGGCATCATGCTCTCTACTGGCCTCGTCATGTGACAGTGGAGCGCTCTCTACTGGCCTCGTCATGTGACAGTGGAGCGCTCTCTACTGGCCTCGTCATGTGACAGTGGACTGGCCCAGCAGTAGGCTACAGTGGACTGGCCTCGTCATGTGACAGTGGACTGGCCTCGTCATGTGACAGTGGCTGACCCAGCAGTAGGCTACAGTGGACTGGCCTCGTCATGTGACAGTGGACTGGCCTCGTCATGTGACAGTGGCTGACCCAGCAGTAGGCTACAGTGGACTGGCCTCGTCATGTGACAGTGGCTGACCCAGCAGTAGGCTACAGTGGACTGGCCTCGTCATGTGACAGTGGCTGACCCAGCAGTAGGCTACAGTGGACTGGCCTCGTCATGTGACAGTGGACCGGCCTCGTCATGTGACAGTGGCTGACCCAGCAGTAGGCTACAGTACTCAATACAATAACAAGAGAGACTGGTGGGAAATGGTTCTACATCTGTATTGCTGTTTGAGGTTTTAGACTGGGTTTCTGTTCATCACTTTATATGAATGCACCAATTTGTAAGTCGCTCTGGATAAGAGCGTCTGCTAAATGACTTAAATGTAAATGTAATAAATACACATTGATTGATTACATCAGTCTAATATTATAATATGATAACAGCGATGCCAAGTCCTCTTCACAGGCCCTGTGATGCGATTACATCAGTCTAATATTATATAATATGATAACAGCCATGCCAAGTCCTCTATTGACTACTATTGACCAGAGCCCTATGGAACCCTATTCCATATATAGTGCACTACTATTGACCAGAGCCCTATGGGCCACTATACACTATATAGGCAATAGGTTTCCATTTGGGACCGGCGATCAGCAGTAGAAATCTTTTCCCAAGTCAGAGTTTATAAATAAAGAGTCTGACACACGGATGAGGACCAACTATTTTCAGCTCGGCCTTTTCTCATTTCTGTGCCCTGGGCTTTTTCCTTTACGCATGTGGGCATCAGATACATGTCTCAGGAGTCCAATATACTATATTAACCACAGACATTACAGCTAGGACATCAGACACAGACAGGACATCTATAATCTACTACATTATCCATATCCTGCTACCTTCTCATTCCCCTGACGGAACCACCATCCTGCTACCTTCTCATTCCCCTGACAGAACCACCATCCTGCTACCTTCTCATTCCCCTGACAGAACCACCATCCCGCTACCTTCTCATTCCCTGACGGAACCACCATCCTGCTACCTTCTCATTCCCTGACGGAACCATCCTGCTACCTTCTCATTCCCTGACGGAACCACCATCCTGCTACCTTCTCATTCCCCTGACGGAACCACCATCCCGAACCACCATCCTGACGGAACCATCATCCTGCTACCTTCTCATTCCCCTGACGGAACCACCATCCCGCTACCTTCTCATTCCCTGACGGAACCACCATCCCGCTACCTTCTCATTCCCCTGACGGAACCACCATCCTGCTACCTTCTCATTCCCCTGACGGAACCACCATCCCGCTACCTTCTCATTCCCCTGGTGGAACCACCATCCTGCTACCTTCTCATTCCCCTGGCGGAACCACCATCCTGCTACCTTCTCATTCCCCTGACGGAACCATCATCCTGCTACCTTCTCATTCCCTGACGGAACCACCATCCCGCTACCTTCTCATTCCCTGACGGAACCACCATCCTGCTACCTTCTCATTCCCTGGCGGAACCACCATCCTGCTACCTTCTCATTCCCCTGGCGGAACCACCATCCTGCTACCTTCTCATTCCCTGACGGAACCACCATCCTGCTACCTTCTCATTCCCCTGGCGGAACCACCATCCTGCTACCTTCTCATTCCCCTGACGGAACCACCATCCTGCTACCTTCTCATTCCCCTGACGGAACCATCCTGCTACCTTCTCATTCCCCTGACGGAACCACCATCCCGCTACCTTCTCATTCCCCTGACGGAACCACCATCCTGCTACCTTCTCATTCCCCTGACGGAACCACCATCCTGCTACCTTCTCATTCCCCTGACGGAACCACCATCCCGGAACCACCATCCTGACGGAACCATCATCCTGCTACCTTCTCATTCCCCTGACGGAACCACCATCCCGCTACCTTCTCATTCCCCTGACGGAACCACCATCCTGCTACCTTCTCATTCCCCTGACGGAACCACCATCCCGCTACCTTCTCATTCCCCTGGTGGAACCACCATCCTGCTACCTTCTCATTCCCCTGGCGGAACCACCATCCTGCTACCTTCTCATTCCCCTGACGGAACCACCATCCTGCTACCTTCTCATTCCCCCGGAACCACCATCCTGCTACCTTCTCATTCCCCTGACGGAACCACCATCCCGGAACCACCATCCTGGACGGAACCATCATCCTGCTACCTTCTCATTCCCCTGACGGAACCACCATCCCGCTACCTTCTCATTCCCCTGGCGGAACCACCATCCCGCTACCTTCTCATTCCCCTGACGGAACCACCATCCTGCTACCTTCTCATTCCCCTGACGGAACCACCATCCTGCTACCTTCTCATTCCCCTGACGGAACCACCATCCCGCTACCTTCTCATTCCCCTGACGGAACCACCATCCCGCTACCTTCTCATTCCCCTGACGGAACCACCATCCTGCTACCTTCTCATTCCCCTGGCGGAACCACCATCCTGCTACCTTCTCATTCCCTGACGGAACCACCATCCTGCTACCTTCTCATTCCCCTGGCGGAACCACCATCCTGCTACCTTCTCATTCCCTGATGGAACCATCCTGCTACCTTCTCATTCCCTGACGGAACCATCCTGCTACCTTCTCATTCCCCTGACGGAACCACCATCCTGCTACCTTCTCATTCCCTGACGGAACCACCATCCTGCTACCTTCTCATTCCCCTGACGGAACCACCATCCTGCTACCTTCTCATTCCCCTGGCGGAACCACCATCCTGCTACCTTCTCATTCCCCTGACGGAACCATCCTGCTACCTTCTCATTCCCCTGACGGAACCATCCTGCTACCTTCTCATTCCCCTCACGGAACCATCCTGCTACCTTCTCATTCCCCTGACGGAACCATCCTGCTACCTTCTCATTCCCCTGACAGTACCATCCTGCTACCTTCTCATTCCCCTGACGGAACCATCCTGCTACCTTCTCATTCCCCTGGCGGAACCATCCGGCCACCTTCTCATTCCCCTGGCGGAACCATCCTGCTACCTTCTCATTCCCCTGGCGGAACCATCCTGCTACCTTCTCATTCCCCTGACGGAACCATCCTGCTACCTTCTCATTCCCCTGACGGAACCACCATCCTGCTACCTTCTCATTCCCCTGACAGAACCATCCTGCTACCTTCTCATTCCCCTGGCGGAACCATCCGGCCACCTTCTCATTCCCCTGACACCACCATCCTGCTACCTTCTCATTCCCCTGCCGGAACCACCATCCTGCTACCTTCTCATTCCCCTGACAGAACCACCATCCTGCTACCTTCTCATTCCCCTGACAGAACCACCATCCTGCTACCTTCTCATTCCCCTGACGGAACCACCATCCTGCTACCTTCTCATTCCCCTGACGGAACCATCCTGCTACCTTCTCATTCCCTGACGGAACCATCCTGCTACCTTCTCATTCCCCTGGACGGAACCACCATCCTGCTACCTTCTCATTCCCCTGACGGAACCACCATCCTGCTACCTTCTCATTCCCCTGACAGAACCACCATCCTGCTACCTTCTCATTCCCCTGACGGAACCACCATCCTGCTACCTTCTCATTCCCCTGACGGAACCACCATCCTGCTACCTTCTCATTCCACTGACAGAACCATCCTGCTACCTTCTCATTCCCCTGACGGAACCATCCTGCTACCTTCTCATTCCCCTGACGGAACCACCATCCTGCTACCTTCTCATTCCCCTGACGGAACCACCATCCTGCTACCTTCTCATTCCCCTGACAGAACCACCATCCTGCTACCTTCTCATTCCCCTGACGGAACCACCATCCTGCTACCTTCTCATTCCCTTGACGGAACCACCATCCTGCTACCTTCTCATTCCCCTGACGGAACCATCCTGCTACCTTCTCATTCCCTGACGGAACCACCATCCTGCTACCTTCTCATTCCCCTGACAGAACCACCATCCTGCTCCTGCTACCTTCTCATTCCCCTGACAGAACCACAGAACCATCCTGCTACCTTCTCATTCCCCTGACAGAACCACCATCCCGCTACCTTCTCATTCCCCTGACAGAACCACCATCCTGCTACCTTCTCATTCCCCTGACAGAACCACCATCCTGCTACCTTCTCATTCCCCTGACAGAACCACCATCCTGCTACCTTCTCATTCCCCTGACAGAACCACCATCCTGCTACCTTCTCATTCCCCTGACAGAACCACCATCCTGCTACCTTCTCATTCCCCTGACAGAACCACCATCCTGCTACCTTCTCATTCCCCTGACAGAACCACCATCCTGCTACCTTCTCATTCCCCTGACAGAACCACCATCCTGCTACCTTCTCATTCCCCTGACAGAACCACCATCCTGCTACCTTCTCATTCCCCTGACGGAACCACCATCCTGCTACCTTCTCATTCCCCTGACGGAACCACCATCCTGCTACCTTCTCATTCCCCTGACGGAACCACCATCCTGCTACCTTCTCATTCCCCTGACGGAACCACCATCCTGCTACCTTCTCATTACCCTGGCGGAACCACCATCCTGCTACCTTCTCATTCCCTGACGGAACCACCATCCCGCTACCTTCTCATTCCCCTGACGGAACCACCATCCCGCTACCTTCTCATTCCCCTGACGGAACCACCATCCTGCTACCTTCTCATTCCCCTGACGGAACCACCATCCTGCTACCTTCTCATTCCCCTGACGGAACCACCATCCTGCTACCTTCTCATTCCCCTGGCGGAACCACCATCCTGCTACCTTCTCATTCCCCTGACGGAACCACCATCCTGCTACCTTCTCATTCCCCTGACGGAATCATGGTCAGAAAAGAGCGAGGTCAGATCAGAGCAAGATAGAGAGAGAGAGAAAGATAACACTTGTGAGCAGAGCAGAGTCTCTAGAGGATCAGCACATTCCTAGAGTCAGACACAATGAGTTTAGTCAGGGTGAGATGAGCCCAGAGGGGCCCGGGAGGAGGAGAGGGTGAAGGCAGGTACTAATAGGAGGAGGAGAGGGCTTCTAACAGGAGAGGAGGGGGAAGGGAGGGGAGGAGGAGAGGGTGAAGGCAGGTACTAATAGGAGGAGGAGGGGCTTCTAACAGGAGAGGAGGGGGAAGGGAGGGGAGGAGGAGAGGGTGAAGGCAGGTACTAATAGGAGGAGGAGAGGGCTTCTAACAGAAGAGGAGGGGGAAGGGAGGGGAGGAGGAGATGGTGAAGGCAGGTACTAATAGCCAAGAGAGAGACATTCATTCTGGTGTCAGGGAGGGTTGGCTGTGGCTAATATATTTGGTGGATCTAACCCCCAGTCAATCTCTTCAGAGCGGTGGATCTAACCCCCAGTCAGTCTCTTCAGAGCGGTGGATCTAACCCCCAGTCAGTCTCTTCAGAGCGGTGGATCTAACCCCCAGTCAGTCTCTTCAGAGCGGTGGATCTAACCCCCAGTCAGTCTCTTCAGAGCGGTGGATCTAACCCCAGTCAGTCTCTTCAGAGCGGTGGATCTAACCCCCAGTCAGTCTCTTCAGAGCGGTGGATCTAACCCCCAGTCAGTCTCTCCAGAGCGGTGGATCTAACCCCCAGTCAGTCTCTCCAGAGCGGTGGATCTAACCCCAGTCAGTCTCTTCAGAGCGGTGGCTCTAACCCCCAGTCAGTCTCTTCAGAGCGGTGGCTCTAACCCCCAGTCAGTCTCTTCAGAGCGGTGGCTCTAACCCCAGTCAGTCTCTTCAGAGCGGTGGCTCTAACCCCCAGTCAGTCTCTTCAGAGCGGTGGATCTAACCCCCAGTCAGTCTCTTCAGAGCGGTGGATCTAACCCCCAGTCAGTCTCTTCAGAGCGGTGGATCTAACCCCCAGTCAGTCTCTTCAGAGCGGTGGATCTAACCCCCAGTCAGTCTCTTCAGAGCGGTGGATCTAACCCCCAGTCAGTCTCTTCAGAGCGGTGGATCTAACCCCCAGTCAGTCTCTTCAGAGCGGTGGATCTAACCCCCAGTCAGTCTCTTCAGAGCGGTGGCTCTAACCCCCAGTCAGTCTCTTCAGAGCGGTGGCTCTAACCCCCAGTCAGTCTCTTCAGAGAGGTGGCTCTAACCCCAGTCAGTCTCTTCAGAGAGGTGGCTCTAACCCCCAGTCAGTCTCTTCAGAGAGGTGGCTCTAACCCCCAGTCAGTCTCTTCAGAGAGGTGGCTCTAACCCCCAGTCAGTCTCTCCAGAGCGGTGTATCTAACCCCCAGTCAGTCTCTTCAGAGAGGTGGCTCTAACCCCCAGTCAGTCTCTTCAGAGAGGTGGCTCTAACCCCCAGTCAGTCTCTTCAGAGAGGTGGCTCTAACCCCCAGTCAGTCTCTTCAGAGAGGTGGATCTAACCCCCAGTCAGTCTCTTCAGAGCGGTGGCTCTAACCCCCAGTTTTGGGACTATTTTATTGACTATTATTAAGTCAGGCAAGCTCAATCAAGCACATATACTGCATTTTAAATGATTTCAAAATCGTTTTTAAACCCACACTCTGCATGTTCCTACACAAAGAGAGAGGGAGAGAGGCTGGTAGAAGACCCTCTGCTGAGGTTAAAGTCACTGAGACTGAAGGCTGGTAGAAGACCCTCTGCTGAGGTTAAAGACACTGAGACTGAAGGCTGGTAGAAGACCCTCTGCTGAGGTTAAAGACACTGAGACTGAAGGCTGGTAGAAGACCCTCTGCTGAGGTTAAAGTCACTGAGACTGAAGGCTGGTAGAAGACCCTCTGCTGAGGTTAAAGTCACTGAGACTGAAGGCTGGTAGAAGACCCTCTGCTGAGGTTAAAGTCACTGAGACTGAAGGCTGGTAGAAGACCCTCTGCTGAGGTTAAAGTCACTGAGACTGAAGGCTGGTAGAAGACCCTCTGCTGAGGTTAAAGTCACTGAGACTGAAGGCTGGTAGAAGACCCTCTGCTGAGGTTAAAGTCACTGAAGGCTGGTAGAAGACCCTCTGCTGAGGTTAAAGTCACTGAAGGCTGGTAGAAGACCCTCTGCTGAGGTTAAAGTCACTGAGACTGAAGGCTGGTAGAAGACCCTCTGCTGAGGTTAAAGTCACTGAGACTGAAGGCTGGTAGAAGACCCTCTGCTGAGGTTAAAGTCACTGAGACTGAAGGCTGGTAGAAGACCCTCTGCTGAGGTTAAAGTCACTGAGACTGAAGGCTGGTAGAAGACCCTCTGCTGAGGTTAAAGTCACTGAGACTGAAGGCTGGTAGAAGACCCTCTGTAGACTTAACGATGCAAGAGCAGCGGCAGACAGGACCTAAAAGGTCAAAGATGTGAAATAAGTCATTACTCTGGTGTTCCAGGCTGTCTCCCAAACTGCACTCTATTCCCTTAATAGCGCACTACGGACTCTGGTCAAAAAAATACATACACTACATACATACCCGTGTCAAGGTAAGGCTCAATATATAAACACAAAGCTCCGTATAAGGAAACGGCCCAAAAAACAACACAGAGACCCGGGTCATTAAAAATAACAGCATTCTTGTATGAGCTGCCAAACATGTTGCAGAACAGAACAATCTGAATTATTCCCACAATCTGGGAGGACCGATGCCAAGGGATGAATCTCAAATGGAACCCTATTCCCTATTGGTCCTGGTCAACAGTAGTGCACCCTATTCCCTATTGGTCCTGGTCAACAGTAGTGCACCCTATTCCCTATTGGTCCTGGTCAACAGTAGTGCACCCTATTCCCTATTGGTCCTGGTCAACAGTAGTGCACCCTATTCCCTATTGGTCCTGGTCAACAGTAGTGCACCCTATTCCCTATTGGTCCTGGTCAACAGTAGTGCACCCTATTGGTCCTGGTCAACAGTAGTGCACCCTATTGGTCCTGGTCAACAGTAGTGCACCCTATTGGTCCTGGTCAACAGTAGTGCACCCTATTCCCTATTGGTCCTGGTCAACAGTAGTGCACCCTATTCCCTATTGGTCCTGGTCAACAGTAGTGCACCCTATTCCCTATTGGTCCTGGTCAACAGTAGTGCACCCTATTCCCTATTGGTCCTGGTCAACAGTAGTGCACCCTATTCCCTATTGGTCCTGGTCAACAGTAGTGCACCCTATTCCCTATTGGTCCTGGTCAACAGTAGTGCACCCTATTCCCTATTGGTCCTGGTCAACAGTAGTGCACCCTATTCCCTATTGGTCCTGGTCAACAGTAGTGCACCCTATTCCCTATTGGTCCTGGTCAACAGTAGTGCACCCTATTCCCTATTGGTCCTGGTCAACAGTAGTGCACCCTATTCCTTATTGGTCCTGATCAAAAGTAGTGCACTACAAAAGGGGACTGTGGTGCCATTGGGGACGCAGTAAATAGGTTCGGTTCAGCAGCTGTCGAAGGCCAGACTGATAAAGAAATCTGATCGTTTGGCAAGTCACTCCTTCAAAGCTGCTGGAGCCTGTTACCACCTACCTGGTGATATACTGTAGCCCTACCCAGTCTACAGTTATAGGAGTATGTTACCACCTACCTGGTGATATACCGTAACCCTACCCAGTCTACAGTTATAGGAGTCTGTTACCACCTACCTGGTGATATACCGTAGCCCTACCCAGTCTACAGTTATAGGAGTCTGTTACCACCTACCTGGTGATATACCGTAGCCCTACCCAGTCTACCCAGTCTACAGTTATAGGAGCCCGTTACCACCTACCTGGTGATATACCGTAGCCCTACCCAGTCTACCCAGTCTACAGTTATAGGAGTCTGTTACCACCTACCTGGTGATATACCGTAGCCCTACCCAGTCTACCCAGTCTACAGTTATAGGAGTCCGTTAACACCTACCTGGTGATACAGTGGGGCAAAAAAGTATTTAGTCAGCCACCAATTGTGCAAGTTCTCCCACTTAAAAAGATGAGACCTGTAATTTTCATCATAGGCACACTTCAACTATGACATCTAGCGATATACCAGACTCACTGCAGACCCCGAGAGACAGTTCCACTAGTCTAGACCCCGAGAGACAGTTCCCCTAGTCTAGACCCCGAGAGACAGTTCCCCTAGTCTAGACCCCGAGAGACAGTTATCCCTAGTCTAGACCCCGAGAGACAGTTCCACTAGTCTAGACCCCGAGAGACAGTTCCACTAGTCTAGACCCCGAGAGACAGTTCCACTAGTCTAGACCCCGAGAGACAGTTCCACTAGTCTAGACCCCGAGAGACAGTTCCACTAGTCTAGACCCCGAGAGACAGTTCCACTAGTCTAGACCCCGAGAGACAGTTCCACTAGTCTAGACCCCGAGAGACAGTTCCACTAGTCTAGACCCCGAGAGACAGTTCCACTAGTCTAGACCCCGAGAGACAGTTCCACTAGTCTAGACCCCGAGAGACAGTTATCCCTAGTCTAGACCCCGAGAGACAGTTCCACTAGTCTAGACCCCGAGAGACAGTTCCACTAGTCTAGACCCCGAGAGACAGTTCCACTAGTCTAGACCCCGAGAGACAGTTATCCCTAGTCTAGACCCCGAGAGACAGTTCCCCTAGTCTAGACCCCGAGAGACAGTTATCCCTAGTCTAGACCCCGAGAGACAGTTATCCCTAGTCTAGACCCCGAGAGACAGTTCCACTAGTCTAGACCCCGAGAGACAGTTCCACTAGTCTCGACCCCGAGAGACAGTTCCCCTAGTCTACATAAACCCTCTTGGCCAACAGTGTGTTCTTTCAGCCCGGTAGCACCGTGACACGCTATATGATGACGTACAGTGTGTTCTTTCAGCCCGGTAGCACCGTGACACGCTATATGATGACGTACAGTGTGTTCTTTCAGCCCGGTAGCACCGTGACACGCTATATGATGACGTACAGTGTGTTCTTTCAGCCCGGTAGCACCGTGACACGCTATATGATGACGTTACAGTGTGTTCTTTCAGCCCGGTAGCACCGTGACACGCTATATGATGACGAACAGTGTGTTCTTTCAGCCCGGTAGCACCGTGATACGCTATATGATGACGTACAGTGTGTTCTTTCAGCCCGGTAGCACCGTGATACGCTATATGATGACGTACAGTGTGTTCTTTCAGCCCGGTAGCACCGTGATACGCTATATGATGACGTACAGTGTGTTCTTTCAGCCCGTTATCACCGTGACACGCTATATGATGACGTACAGTGTGTTCTTTCAGCCCGGTAGCACCGTGACACGCTATATGATGACGTACAGTGTGTTCTTTCAGCCCGGTAGCACCGTGACACGCTATATGATGACGTACAGTGTGTTCTTTCAGCCCGGTAGCACCGTGACACGCTATATGATGACGTACAGTGTGTTCTTTCAGCCCGGTAGCACCGTGACACGCTATATGATGACGTACAGTGTGTTCTTTCAGCCCGTAGCACCGTGACACGCTATATGATGACGAACAGTGTGTTCTTTCAGCCCGGTAGCAACGTGACACGCTATATGATGACGTACAGTGTGTTCTTTTCAGCCCGGTAGCACCGTGATACGCTATATGATGACGTACAGTGTGTTCTTTCAGCCCGGTAGCACCGTGACACGCTATATGATGACGAACAGTGTGTTCTTTCAGCCCGGTAGCAACGTGACACGCTATATGATGACGTACAGTGTGTTCTTTCAGCCCGGTAGCACCGTGACACGCTATATGATGACGTACAGTGTGTTCTTTTTCAGCCCGGTAGCACTGTGATACGCTATATGATGACGTACAGTGTGTTCTTTCAGTCCGGTAGCACCGTGACACGCTATATGATGACGTACAGTGTGTTCTTTCAGCCCGTAGCACCGTGACACGCTATATGATGACGTACAGTGTGTTCTTTCAGCCCGGTAGCACCGTGACACGCTATATGATGACGTACAGTGTGTTCTTTCAGCCCGGTAGCACCGTGACACGCTATATGATGACGTACAGTGTGTTCTTTCAGCCCGGTAGCACCGTGATACGCTATATGATGACGCATACAGTGTGTTCTTTCAGCCCGGTAGCACCGTGACACGCTATATGATGACGTACAGTGTGTTCTTTCAGCCCGGTAGCACCGTGACACGCTATATGATGACGTACAGTGTGTTCTTTCAGCCCGGTAGCACCGTGACACGCTATATGATGACGTACAGTGTGTTCTTTCAGCCCGGTAGCACCGTGACACGCTATATGATGACGTACAGTGTGTTCTTTCAGCCCGGTAGCACCGTGATACGCTATAGGATGACGTTGTGTTCTTTCAGCCCGGTAGCACCGTGACACGCTATATGATGACGTACAGTGTGTTCTTTCAGCCCGGTAGCACCGTGACACGCTATATGATGACGTACAGTGTGTTCTTTCAGCCCGGTAGCACCGTGATACGCTATATGATGACGTACAGTGTGTTCTTTCAGCCCGGTAGCACCGTGACACGCTATATGATGACGTACAGTGTGTTCTTTCAGCCCGGTAGCACCGTGACACGCTATATGATGACGTACAGTGTGTTCTTTCAGCCCGGTAGCACCGTGACACGCTATATGATGACGTACAGTGTGTTCTTTCAGCCCGGTAGCACCGTGATACGCTATATGATGACGTACAGTGTGTTCTTTCAGCCCGGTAGCACCGTAACACGCTATATGATGACGCATACAATGCTTTCAGCATTCATAGATAATGTGATAATGGCTGTGGCCACAGGGCTAGGGATTCGGCTGCTACCGCTGTTGCTGCTAGGCATCTGGCACTACTTTACTCAGCTTAGCAGCACAATGCCATCTGATAGTGATCATCACTAACCCACTGAAGATAGACGTGTATACCCAGTCCACAGACCGAGCCCAGAGACCCAGCCCATAGCTACAGCCCAGAGACCGAGCCCACAGCTACCCAGTCCAGAGACCGAGCCCACAGCTACCCCGCCCACAGCTACCCCGCCCACAGCTACCCAGCCCACAGCTACCCCGCCCACAGCTACCCAGCCCACAGCTACTCAGCTACTCAGCCCACAGCTACCCAGCCCACAGCTACTCAGCCCACAGCTACTCAGCCCACAGCTACCCAGCCCACAGCTACCCAGCCCACAGCTACTCAGCCCACAGCTACTCAGCCCACAGCTACTCAGCCCACAGCTACTCAGCCCACAGCTACTCAGCCCACAGCTACTCAGCCCACAGCTACTCAGCCCACAGCTACTCAGCCCACAGCTACTCAGCCCACAGCTACTCAGCCCACAGCTACTCAGCCCACAGCTACCCAGCCCACAGCTACTCCGCCCACAGCTACTCCGCCCACAGCTACTCCGCCCACAACTACTCCGCCCACAGACTCCGCCCACAGACTCCGCCCACAGACTCCGCCCACAGACTCCGCCCACAGACTCCGCCCACAGCTACCCAGCCCAGAGACCCAGCACACAGCTACAGCTACCTTTGATGACACAAACCCTCTGGAACTACTAAGATTAGCTACAACCTCAGAGATCCCAGAGATACCAAGATGAACTTCAAGGCAACACAACCACTCCTTAAAGCGTTGAATTCAACTACAGTACAATGTGTCAGTTGACTGGAACGGAAAGGAAACCAAGACAACCAACAACACAAACCCCGATTGGTTTAAAGTAAACCAATTGGCCAATCAACGAAAAGATCCACCAAAAAACATCCCAATACCATCTTTCCCTCAGGAGGTGTGTGAACTGGGCTAATTTGATTGGACAGCAGCCTGTTCTGTTCTGAGCCTCGCCAAGAGCAGCAACGTCAGGAAGAACTCTGTCAGTCCTGCCAGCTTTTTCCATTTGTGATAAGCGCTTAAGTTAATGTTATTACATAGTGACCTGCTCTCTAGAAACACATGGTGGGGAAAGCATTGTAACAATACTGGGCCCTGTTATCTGGCAGGGTGAGACACATAAAACACTGACTCAGGTCAGACCTGGGCCAGGTCTGTTAGGTGAAGGCATGCCAGAGAGAAGAGACGCTGACTCAGGTCAGACCTGGGCCAGGTCTGTTAGGTGAAGGAATGGAAGAGAGAAGAGACGCTGACTCAGGTCAAACCTGGACCAGGTCTGTTAGGTGAAGGAATGGAAGAGAGAAGAGACGCTGACTCAGGTCAAACCTGGGCCAGGTCTGTTAGGTGACGGCACGGCAGAGAGAAGAGACGCTGACTCAGGTCAAACCTGGGCCAGGTCTGTTAGGTGAAGGCACGGCAGAGAGAAGAGACGCTGACTCAGGTCAAACCTGGGCCAGGTCTGTTAGGTGAAGGCACGGCAGAGAGAAGAGACGCTGACTCAGGTTAAACCTGGGCCAGGTCTGTTAAGTGAAGGCATGGCAGAGAGTCAGGCCACGTAGAGAGTCAGGCCACGTAGAGAGTCAGGCCACGTAGAGAGTCAGGACACGTAGAGAGTCAGGACACGTAGAGAGTCAGGACACGTAGAGAGTCAGGACACGTAGAGAGTCAGGACACGTAGAGAGTCAGGACACGTAGAGAGTCAGGACACGTAGAGAGTCAGGACACGTAGAGAGTCAGGACACGTAGAGAGTCAGGACACGTAGAGAGTCAGGACACGTAGAGAGTCAGGCCGCAGAAAGAGACAGGACACAGAGAGAGTCAGGCCGCAGAAAGAGACAGGCCGCAGAAAGAGACAGGATACGTAGAGAGTCAGGCCGCAGAAAGAGACAGGATACGTAGAGAGTCAGGCCGCAGAAAGAGACAGGATACGTAGAGTCAGGCCGCAGAAAGAGACAGGATACGTAGAGAGTCAGGCCGTGGAAAGAGACAGGATACGTAGAGAGTCAGGCCGTGGAAAGAGACAGGACACGTAGAGAGTCAGGCCGTAGAAAGAGACAGGACACGTAGAGAGTCAGGCCGTAGAAAGAGACAGGACACAGAGAGAGTCAGGCCGCAGAAAGAGACAGGATACGTAGAGAGTCAGGCCGTGGAAAGAGACAGGATACGTAGAGAGTCAGGCCGTGGAAAGAGACAGGATACGTAGAGAGTCAGGCCGTGGAAAGAGACAGGATACGTAGATAGTCAGGCCGTGGAAAGAGACAGGACACAGAGAGAGTCAGGATACGTAGAGAGTCAGGCCGCAGAAAGAGACAGGACACAGAGAGAGTCAGGATACGTAGAGAGTCAGGCCGCAGAAAGAGACAGGATACGTAGAGAGTCAGGCCGTAGAAAGAGACAGGACACAGAGAGAGTCAGGATACGAGAGAGTCAGGCCGTAGAAAGAGACAGGACACAGAGAGAGTCAGGATACGTAGAGAGTCAGGCCGTAGAAAGAGACAGGACACAGAGAGAGTCAGGATACGTAGAGAGTCAGGCCGCAGAAAGAGACAGGATACGTAGAGAGTCAGGCCGTAGAAAGAGACAGGACACAGAGAGAGTCAGGCCGCAGAAAGAGACAGGATACGTAGAGAGTCAGGATACGTAGAAAGAGACAGGACACAGAGAGAGTCAGACAGTGGAAAGAGACAGGATATATAGTGACAGAGGAGTGGCTGAGCTATGGATGGAGTCTCAAGGCCACTGGGCTCGGGTGTAAAACTAGCTAATGCCTCTGATACTGATACGGTGTGTGTATATACAGGGTGATAAACAGGGCAGGTGAGTCACACAGCAACAACACGTGACCCTGACCCAAACACAGCCCGGCCCCTCGTCCCAAACCACATCATTAAAGAGGGGCGCGAGGCGGATGTCGGGGGGGGTCCACAACAACAGCTGAGAGGGCTGAGAAGAAGAGCTATCCAAGAAGACCTGAGCTCATCACTGAATATCCCTAGACCCTGCTTGCTTGACCGGTCTATCAGATCTGAAAGAATTGGGTTTAGTAAGCAGTAGGGTCAATTGCTCACACATGTCTAATCTCTTCAGGTTTACAGGAGAGGCTACTGGCTAGGAATTGATTTGGAATTCTGCCCCAAGGAACAACGACAGCTGATAGGGGGGCAAGTGATCTAAGGAAGAGAAGACTGACTGATGAGACGGCACGACGAGCACCGATAGCATGAAGCCATGCAACTCCACCACAGGAGCCAGGAGCCAATAGCATGAAGCCATGCAACTCCACCACAGGAGCCAGGAGCCAATAGCATGAAGCCACTCCACCACAGGAGCAGTGTGTCACAGGGAAGAGAGAAATACCTCCCCTCTGACCACAGCCCTGGAGATCAAACTAAAACACCTCAGCCATGACAACACAGATGGATATAGCCTCTGTCAGCTGGGTGTGGAGGCCCTGACCAGCCCTCCATTAGATTGCCTTTTGACAGCCTTTACCTACTAGGTGTGGAACCTGGGGAGGGGGGCAATCTGGGAGGAGCCTGGGGGGCAGTCTGGGAGGAGCCTGGGGAGGAGGGGCAGTCTGGGAGGGGCAGTCTGGGAGGGTGCAGTCTGGGGGGCAGTCTGGGGGGGGCAGTCTGGGGGCAGTCTGGGGGGCAGTCTGGGTGGGGGCAGTCTGGGTGGGGCAGTCTGGGTGGGGGCAGTCTGGGTGGGGGCAGTCTGGGTGGGGGCAGTCTGGGTGGGGGCAGTCTGGGTGGGGGCAGTC
>NW_026287258.1:0-25000 GCF_023373465.1 Oncorhynchus keta | reverse complement strand
CTTCCTGTAAAATATGGTGAGGGGTCCTTCCTGTAAAATATGGTGAGGGGTCCTTGATGTTATGGGGTATACTTCCTGTAAAATATGGTGAGGGGTCCTCGATGTTATGGGGTATACTTCCTGTAAAATATGGTGAGGGGTCCTCGATGTTATGGGGTATACCTCCTGTAAAATATGGTGAGGGGTCCTGTTATGGGGTATACCTGTAAAATATGGTGAGGGGTCCTCGATGTTATGGGGTATACTTCCTGTAAAATATGGTGAGGGGTCCTTGATGTTATGGGGTATACTTCCTGTAAAATATGGTGAGGGGTCCTTGATGTTATGGGGTATACTTCCTGTAAAATATGGTGAGGGGTCCTTGATGTTATGGGGTATACTTCCTGTAAAATATGGTGAGGGGTCCTCGATGTTATGGGGTATACTTCCTGTAAAATATGGTGAGGGGTCCTCGATGTTATGGGGTATACTTCCTGTAAAATATGGTGAGGGGTCCTTGATGTTATGGGGTATACTTCCTGTAAAATATGGTGAGGGGTCCTTGATGTTAGGGGGTATACTTCCTGTAAAATATGGTGAGGGGTCCTTGATGTTATGGGGTATACTTCCTGTAAAATATGGTGAGGGGTCCTTGATGTTATGGGGTATACTTCCTGTAAAATATGGTGAGGGGTCCTTGATGTTATGGGGTATACTTCCTGTAAAATATGGTGAGGGGTCCTTGATGTTATGGGGTATACTTCCTGTAAAATATGGTGAGGGGTCCTTGATGTTATGGGGTATACTTCCTGTAAAATATGGTGAGGGGTCCTTGATGTTATGGGGTATACTTCCTGTAAAATATGGTGAGGGGTCCTTGATGTTATGGGGTATACTTCCTGTAAAATATGGTGAGGGGTCCTTGATGTTATGGGGTATACTTCCTGTAAAATATGGTGAGGGGTCCTTGATGTTACGGGGTATACCTCCTGTAAAATATGGTGAGGGGTCCTTGATGTTATGGGGTATACCTCCTGTAAAATATGGTGAGGGGTCCTTGATGTTATGGGGTATACCTCCTGTAAAATATGGTGAGGGGTCCTTGATGTTATGGGGTATACCTCCTGTAAAATATGGTGAGGGGTCCTTGATGTTATGGGGTATACCTCCTGTAAAATATGGTGAGGGGTCCTTGATGTTATGGGGTATACCTCCTGTAAAATATGGTGAGGGGTCCTTGATGTTATGGGGTATACCTCCTGTAAAATATGGTGAGGGGTCCTTGATGTTATGGGGTATACTTCCTGTAAAATATGGTGAGGGGTCCTTGATGTTATGGGGTATACTTCCTGTAAAATATGGTGAGGGGTCCTTGATGTTATGGGGTATACTTCCTGTAAAATATGGTGAGGGGTCCTTGATGTTATGGGGTATACTTCCTGTAAAATATGGTGAGGGGTCCTTGATGTTATGGGGTATACCTCCTGTAAAATATGGTGAGGGGTCCTTGATGTTATGGGGTATACCTCCTGTAAAATATGGTGAGGGGTCCTGATGTTATGGGGTATACCTCCTGTAAAATATGGTGAGGGGTCCTTGATGTTATGGGGTATACTTCCTGTAAAATATGGTGAGGGGTCCTTGATGTTATGGGGTATACTTCCTGTAAAATATGGTGAGGGGTCCTTGATGTTATGGGGTATACTTCCTGTAAAATATGGTGAGGGTCCTTGATGTTATGGGGTATACTTCCTGTAAAATATGGTGAGGGGTCCTTGATGTTATGGGGTATACTTCCTGTAAAATATGGTGAGGGGTCCTTGATGTTATGGGGTATACTTCCTGTAAAATATGGTGAGGGGTCCTGATGTTATGGGGTATACTTCCTGTAAAATATGGTGAGGGGTCCTTGATGTTACGGGGTATACTTCCTGTAAAATATGGTGAGGGGTCCTTGATGTTACAGGGTATACCTCCTGTAAAATATGGTGAGGGGTCCTTGATGTTACGGGGTATACCTCCTGTAAAATATGGTGAGGGGTCCTTGATGTTACGGGGTATACCTCCTGTAAAATATGGTCAGGGGTCCTTGATGTTATGGGGTATACTTCCTGTAAAATATGGTGAGGGGTCCTTGATGTTACGGGGTATACCTCCGGTAAAAGATGGTGAGGGGTCCTTGATAAGGTCAACAGGATCATGAACTACCCAGCAACAGGACATTTTAGTCAAAACATCTGGTTGCCTCTGCTAGGAGACTTCACAAATGCACAACTGTCATTTTCCAGCAGGACAACGACCCCAAGCACACAGCAAAAATCCACAAAGAAATGCTTAATTCATACACAAAAAAACAAAACACATTTTCAGTCTCCGTTGAAAAAAAAAAGTGTTTTGAATTGAAGAGGACAGAGTCCATAAGGGAGGATATCAAGGACCTGGAAGATTCTGATTGAGGAACGGTCTAACGTCCCTCCCAAGTAGGAAAAGGTTAACGGTCTGCCATTTCAACTCAGCATATTGACACAAGCAACAACAGGAAGACTGTGTGTCGTCAGCAAATCACAGCACAACAGAGCAGGAGATAAGACTCTCAGTTCCAGGCACAGTAACGTACAGCAGAGCAGGAGATAAGACTGACTCAGAGTCACAAGCACAGTAACGTACAGCAGAGCAGGAGGTAAGACTGACTCAGAGTCAGTTCCAGGCACAGTAACGACAGCGAATCACAGCAGAAAGGACATAAGACTGATCAGAGTCAGTTCCAGGCAAAACACATTTTCAATCACAGTTGAAAGGAGATAAGACTGTTTCAGAGTCAGTTCCAGGCACAGTAACGTCAGCGAATCACAGCAGAGCAGGATATCAAGACCTGGACTCAGAGTCAGTTCCAGGCACAGTAACGTAACGTCCCTCCAAGTAGGGGGTAAGACTGACTTTCAGAGTCAGTTCCACAGCCAGGCAAGCAGAGCAGGAGGTAAGACTGACTGAGTCAGTTCCAGCAAACACAGCACAAGCAGAGCAGGAGATAAGACTGACTCAGAGTCAGTTCCAGGCACAGTAACGTACAGCGAATCACAGCAGAGCAGGAGATAAGACTCTTCTCAGAGTCAGTTCCAGGCACAGTAACGTACAGCAATCACATTCATTCAGCGCAGGGGATAAGACTGACTCAGAGTCAGTTCCAGGCGCATCAACGTCATTCATCCCCAGTAGATAAGACTGACTCAGAGTCAGTTCCAGGCACATAATCGTACAGCCATCCATCCAGCAGGCAGGAGATAAGACTGACTCAGAGTCAGTTCCAAGCACAGTAACGTACAGCAGAGCAGGAGATAAGACTGACTCAGAGTCAGTTCCAAGCAGTTCCGTAAGCGTCGGGGAGGAACGTAGCAGAAACAACAACTCTTAGACCAATCCCTTTAAATCCCATAAGTCATTTCCAAAAGCCGGACAGGAATTCAATCAATCATGGAATTCAATCAATCAATCCATCTCTCCATCCATTCCATCCATCCATCCATCCATCCATATCCATCCAGTGTGCCATCCATCCATCCATCCATCCATCCATGTTCCATCCAGTCCATCATTCATGAATCCATCCATCCATTCATCCATCCATCCATCCATCCATCAGTCCTCAATGAATACCAACCATCCATTGTCCATTTCCATCATCAGTCCTGTGTGTACACAGATGAAAAAGGGTACCAGACTCTATTGTCCAGCCCAGTTTCCTCCAGTCCTCAATGAATACCAACTCTATTGTCCATGTTTCCCCATTCATTCGGCAACAGTGGTAAGTAACTACAGTCTCCATTGCCAGTCTTTGAAAATACCAACTCTATTGTCATGTCCAGAGGCCTGCCAGTCCTCAAAAGAATACCAACTCTCCAGATTGTCTGTGTTTCTCAGAACAGTCCTCAATGAATACCAGTCTATGTCTATGTTTCAGAACCAGTCCATCCATGAATCCAGTGTCTCTATTGTCCATGTTTCCATCTAGTCCTAAAGTCCAGAACAGAACAACCAGAGGCCCTTGTCTATGTTTCCTCCAGTCCTCAATGAATACCAACCAGGGGCCCTTGTCCATGTCTCCTCCAGTCCTCAATGTCTAATACCAACAGAACATTGTCCATGTTTCCAGTCTAGTCCTTCTAAAGTACAATGAATACCAACTCCATTGTCCATGTTTCCTCCAGTCCAGAACAATGAATCCAACTCTATTGTTTCTAAAGTACCATGTTTCCTCTCCAGGTCCTCTATAGTACCAACTCTTTGTCCATGTTTGTTTCTCAGTCCTCAATGAATACCAACTCTATTGTCCATGTTTCCTCTCAGTCCTCAATGAATACCAACTCTAGTCCATGTTTCCTCCAGAACAGTCCTCAATGAATACCAACTCTAAAGTACCAGAACAGAACAGCAGTCCAGTCCATGTTTCCTCCAGTCCTCAATGAATAGAACTCTATTGTCCATGTTTCCCTGCCAGTCCTCAGTGAATACCAACTACCTCTATTGTCCATGTTTCCTCAGTCCAGAATACCCTCCAGTCTAGTGTTTCCTAAAGTCCTCAGAATACCAACTCTATTGTCCATGTTTCCCTCCAGTCCTCAATGAATACCAACTCTAGAACAGTCCATGTTTCCTCTTAGTCCTCAATGAACAGAACAGCAACTCTGTCCATGTTTCCTCCAGTCCTCAATGAATACCAACTCTATTGTCCATCTAGTTTCCTCTAAGTCCTCAATGAATACCAACTCTATTGTCCATGTTTCCTCTAGTGTCCTCAATGAATACCAACTCTATTGTCCATGTTTCCTCCAGTCCTCCAGAATGAATACCAACTCTATTGTCCATGTTTCCTCCAGTCCAGAACAGCCCATGAATACCAACTCTATTGTCCATGTTTCCTCCAGTCCTCAATGAATACAGTCCAACTCTATTGTCCATGTTTCCTCCAGTCCTCAATGAATACCAACTCTAGTCCATGTTTCCTCCAGTCCTCAATGAATACCAACTCTATTGTCCATGTTTCCTCCAGTCCTCAATGAATACCAACTCTAGTCTGTTTCCTCCAGTCCTCAATGAACAGAACTCTAGTCCATGTTTCCCTGCCAGTCATTTTCGACAACAGAGTGCTAAGTGTTTCTAAAGTACTTGAACAACAGTATTGGGCCCTGCCAGTCTAGTGTTTCTAAAGTACCACAACAGAACAGCAGCCCAGGGGCCCTGCCAGTCTAGTGTTTCTAAAGTACCAGAACAGAACAGCAGCCCAGGGGCCCTGCCAGTCTAGTGTTTCTAAAAGTACCACAACAGAACAGCAGCCCAGGGGCCCTGCCAGTCTTTCTAAAAGTACCAGAATAACACAGCAGCCCAGGGGCCCTGCCAGTCAACAGAACAGCAGCCCAGGGGCCCTGCCAGTCTTTTTCTAAAAGTACCAGAACAGAACAGCAGCCCAGGGGCCCTGCCAGTCTTTTTCTAAAAGTACCACAACAGAACAGCAGTGGCCCAGCCAGTCTTTCTAAAAGTACCACAACAGAACAGCAGGGGCCCAGCCAGTCTTTCTAAAAGTACCACAACAGAACAGCAGGGGCCCAGCCAGTCTTTCTAAAAGTACCACAACAGAACAGCAGGGGCCCAGCCAGTCTATCTAAAAGTACCACAACAGAACAGCAGGGGCCCAGCCAGTCTTTCTAAAAGTACCACAACAGAACAGCAGGGGCCCAGCCAGTCTATCTAAAAAGGCCTCAGTCATTGATGACATTCTCCACTCCAGTCCTTTTAGGAGGCTATAGGGAGAAAATCATTTCCCATAAGACCCTGAGGACTGGCCAGCTGGCACAGATAGTAAACATGGCTGTGTCCCAAACAGCATCCTATTCACTATATCAAATGCATTACCCTTTGGGCCCTGGTCAAAAAAGTAGTGCACTATATTACAGAATAGGGTGCCCTTGGGGAGGCAGTACCATGTTCTAAACTATAGTCATGTGAGGTGGTCACAGTGTGTTCTGGGACAGTCTGTGTGTGTGTGTGTGTGTGTGTGTGTGTGTGTGTGTGTGTGTGTGTGTGCATACGTGAGTTCTAGGGGCAGAGTAGTGTGTGTGTGTGTGTTCAGAACCAATTGACTGAACAGGAAACTATGTAGACTACTCAGTCATACCACTATGTAGACTACTCAGTCATACCACTATGTATGTATGGTCACTATGTAGACTACTAAGTCATATTACTATGGGATGTGTGGTCACTATGTAGACTACTCAGTCATATTGCATGGTATGTATGGTCTATGTAGACTACTCAGTCATATTACACTATGTAGACTACTCAGTCATATTACTATGGTATGTATGGTCACTATGTAGACTACTCAGTCATATTACTATGTAGACTACCCAGTCATATTACTATGTAGACTACTCAGTCATATTACTATGGTATGTCATGGTCACTATGTAGACTACTCAGTCATATTACTATGTATGTATGGTCACTATGTAGACTACTCAGTCATATCACTATGTAACTACTCAGTCATACCACTATGGTATGTATGGTCACTATGTAGACTACTCAGTCATATTACTATGTAGACTACTCAGTCATATTACTATGGTATGTATGGTCACTATGTAGACTACTCAGTCATACCACTATGTAGACTACTCAGTCATACCACTATGTAGACTACTCAGTCATATTACTATGGTATGTATGGTCACTATGTAGACTACTCAGTCATACCACTATGTAGACTACTCAGTCATATTACTATGTATGTATGGTCACTATGTAGACTACTCAGTCATACCACTATGTAGACTACCAGTCATATTACTATGGTATGTATGGTCACTATGTAGACTACTCAGTCATATTACTATGTAGACTACTCAGTCATACCACTATGTAGACTACTCAGTCATATCACTATGTAGACTACTCAGTCATACCACTATGTAGACTACTCAGTCATACCACTATGTAGACTACTCAGTCATATCACTATGTAGACTACTCAGTCATATTACTATGTAGACTACTCAGTCATATTAGTATGGTATGTATGGTCACTATGTAGACTACTCAGTCATATTACTATGGTATGTATGGTCACTATGTAGACTACTCAGTCATACCACTATGTAGACTACTCAGTCATATTACTATGTAGACTACTCAGTCATATTACTATGTAGACTACTCAGTCATATTAGTATGGTATGTATGGTCACTATGTAGACTACTCAGTCATATTAGTATGGTATGTATGGTCACTATGTAGACTACTCAGTCATACCACTATGTAGACTACTCAGTCATATTACTATGTAGACTACTCAGTCATATTACTATGTAGACTACTCAGTCATATTAGTATGGTATGTATGGTCACTATGTAGACTACTCAGTCATATTAGTATGGTATGTATGGTCACTATGTAGACTACTCAGTCATACCACTATGTAGACTACTCAGTCATATTACTATGGTATGTATGGTCACTATGTAGACTACTCAGTCATACCACTATGTAGACTACTCAGTCATATTACTATGGTATGTATGGTCACTATGTAGACTACTCAGTCATATCACTATGTAGACTACTCAGTCATACCACTATGTAGACTACTCAGTCATACCACTATGTAGACTACTCAGTCATATTACTATGGTATGTATGGTCACTATGTAGACTACTCAGTCATATTATTATGTAGACTACTCAGTCATATCACTATGGTATGTATGGTCACTATGTAGACTACTCAGTCATATTATTATGTAGACTACTCAGTCATATTACTATGGTATGTATGGTCACTATGTAGACTACTCAGTCATACCACTATGGTATGTATGGTCACTATGTAGACTACTCAGTCATATTATTATGTAGACTACTCAGTCATATTACTATGGTATGTATGGTCACTATGTAGACTACTCAGTCATACCACTATGTAGACAACTCAGTCATATTACTATGGTATGTATGGTCACTATGTAGACTACTCAGTCATATCACTATGGTATGTATGGTCACTATGTAGACTACTCAGTCATATTACTATGGTATGTATGGTCACTATGTAGACTACTCAGTCATATTACTATGTAGACTACTCCAGTCATATCACTATGTAGACTCACTAGTCACTACTCTGGTCATATACTATGTAGTATGGTCACTATGTAGACTACTCAGTCATATTACTATGGTCACTATGTATGGTCACTATGTAGACTACTCAGTCATATTACTATGGTATGTATGGTCACTATGTAGACTACTCAGTCATATTACTATGTAGACTACTCAGTCATATTACTATGGTATGTACTATGGTCATATTACTATGTAGACTACCCAGTCATATTACTATGGGATGTATGGTCACTATGTAGACTACTCAGTCATATTACTATGGTACTCAGTCAAATTATATGGTATGGTCACTATGTAGACTACTCAGTCATATTACTATGGTATAGTACCCAGTCATATGTAGACTACTGGTCATATTACTATGGTATATGGTCACTATGTAGACTACCAGTCATATTACTATGGTATGTATGGTCACTATGTAGACTACTCAGTCATATTACTATGGTATGTATGGTCACTATGTAGACTACTCAGTCATATCATATTAGATAGTCATATTACTATGTAGACTACCAGTCATATTACTATGGTATGTATGGTCACTATGTAGACTACTCAGTCATACCACTATGTAGACTACTCAGTCACTATGTAGACTACATTACTATGGTATGTATGGTCACTATGTAGACTACTCAGTCATATTACTATGTAGACTACCCAGTCATATTACTATGGTATGTATGGTCACTATGTAGACTACTCAGTCATATCACTATGTAGACTACTCAGTCATACCACTATGTAGACTACTCAGTCATACCACTATGTAGACTACTCAGTCATATTACTATGGTATGTATGGTCACTATGTAGACTACTCAGTCATACCACTATGTAGACTATCCAGTCATACCACTGTAGACTACTCAGTCATACCACTATGTAGACTACTCAGTCATATTACTATGGTATGTATGGTCACTATGTAGACTACTCAGTCATATTACTATGTAGACTACTCAGTCATACCACTATGTAGACTACTCAGTCATACCACTATGTAGACTACTCAGTCATAAGAGGCCACTATGGGATGTATGGTCACTATGTAGACTACTCAGTCATATCACTATGGTATGTATGGTCACTATGTAGACTACTCAGTCATATTACTATGGTATGTATGGTCACTATGTAGACTACTCAGTCATATTACTATGGTAGCCAGCTCTACTCACAGTAAAACCCTTTGCTACTTGGAGGGAAGCCAGCTCTACTCACAGTAAAACCCTTTGCTACTTGGAGGGAAGCCAGCTCTACTCACAGTAAAACCCTTTGCTACTTGGAGGGAAGCCAGCTCTACTCACAGTAAAACCCTGTCCTACTTGGAGGGAAGCCAGCTCTACTCACAGTAAAACCCTCTGCTACTTGGAGGGAAGCCAGCTCTACTCACAGTAAAACCCTATCCTACTTGGAGGGAAGCCAGCCCTACTCACAGTAAAACCCTATCCTACATGGAGGGAAGCCAGCCCTACTCACAGTAAAACACTCTCCTACTTGGAGGGAAGCCAGCTCTACTCACAGTAAAACCCTTTGCTACTTGGAGGGAAGCCAGCCCTACTCACAGTAAAACACTCTCCTACTTGGAGGGAAGCCAGCTCTACTCACAGTAAAAGGAGGGCAAAGCCTCACCTACTTGAAGAGGGAAACCAGAAAGGGAAACCAAACCAGGATGTGACTCCTCTCCTAGAGAACTCAAAATAAAACGTGGAGAAACAGTAGAAGCAGTAAACATTAATAAAACACTCCTTCCTCTAAGAAAGAGGAAGGTTTCTTTTCAAAGTGGCGACAGCTCATGATTAAACCTCCTTCCAGTATCAAAACCCCCTGGACATTTCCTGAATAGTGGATATAAAACCGAACATCCAATCAGCTGCTAACAAAATGAGTTTCCTGTTCACCGTTCTACTTCCCAAGGAGTATTGACTCCTGTTCCAATGATACCCTATTCCCCTGGATATAGTAGTAGTAGTCTACTGTATTAACCACCTGGACATCCTCTCTGTTCATATAGGAATAGGGCTCTCTGTTCACTAGTAACCACCTGGACATCCTCCACTGTATAGGGACATAGGGCATCCTGGTCTGTTCACTGTAGTAACCACCTGGACATCCTCTCCTGTTCAGGGACATAGGGCTCTCCTGTTCATAGTAGTACCACCTGGACATCCTCTCCTAGGGCCACTGGACATCCTGTCCTGTTCACTAGTAGTACCACTATATAGGAATCCTCTCCTGGTCTCATAGTAGTACCACCTACATATAAACCACCTGGAATAGGGCTCTGTTCACTAGTAGTTAACCACTATATAGGAATAGGACTCCTCTGTTCTATAGTAGTAACCACTATCCTGTTCACTAGACATCATCTCCTGTTCACTGTATAGGGACATCCTGGGACATCTACTGTATTAACCATATGGACATCCTCTCCTGTTCACTGTATTAACCACTATATAGGAATAGGGCTCCTGTTCACTGTCTGGACATCCTAGTATTAACCACTGGACATCCTCTCCTGTTCACTGTATTAACCACCTGGACATCCTCTCCTGTTCACTGGGAATCCTCTCCTGTTCACTGTATTAACCACCTGGACATCCTCTCCTGTTCTCTGGTCTACTGTAGTACACCTGGACATCACCTAACCACCTGGACATCCTCTCCTGTTCACTGTATTAACCACCTGGACATCACCTGTATTAACCACCTGGGACATAGGACATCCTCTCCCTGTTCACTGCTCTGTTCACTGTCTGGACATACTGTAGTAACCACCTGGACATCCTCTCCTGTTCATATAGGACATCCTCTCCTGTTCACTGGGTCCTCTGTTCATTAACCACCTGTATTAACCACCTGGACATCCTCTCCTGTTCATAGGACATCCTCTCCTGGTCCACCTGGACATCCTCTCTGTTCAGTACCACTGGACATCCTCTCCCCTGTTCACTGTATAACCACCTGGACATTGGTTCACTGCTCTGGTCTATCAGTAGTACCACTGTATAACCCCTGGACATCCTGTTCACTGGGACTCCTGTTCACTGGACATCCTCTCCTGTAGTAACCACCTGTTCACTGTTACCATCCTCTCCTGTTCACTGTATTAACCCCCCTGGATAGGGACATCTGGTCTATGGACATCTACTCTCCTGTTCACTGTATTACCACCTGGACATCCTCTCCTGTTCACTGTATTAACCACCTGGACATCCTCTCCTGTTCACTGTATAACCACCTGGACATCCTCTCCTGTTCACTGTATAACCACCTGGACATCCTCTCTGTTCACTGTATTAACCACTATCCTAGGGAATCCTCTCCTGTTCACTGTAGTTAACCACTATATAACCACCTGGAATAGGGCTCTGTTCACTGTAGTACCACCTGGACATCCTCTCCTGTTCACTGTATAGTGGACATCCTCTCCCACTGTATAACCACCTGGACATCCTTCCTGTTCACTGTATTAACCACCTGGACATCCTCTCCTGTTCACTGTAGTAACCACATCCTCTCCTGTTCACTATAGGACATCCTCTCTGTTCACTGTATTAACCACCTGGACATCCTCTCCATTTGTCCACCTGGACATCACTGTATTAACCACCTGGACATCCTCTCCTGTTCACTGCTCCACCTGGACATCCTTCCTGTTCACTGTATGGACCAGGACATCCTCTCCTGTTCACTGTATAATCCTCTCCTGTTCACTGTATTAACCTGGACATCCTCTCCTGTTCACTGTATGAACCACCTGGACAGGCTGTCCTGTTCACTGTATAAACCCCTGGACATCCTCTCCTGTTCAGGGTATTAACCACCTGGACATCCTCTCCTTTCACTTATTAACCACCTGGACATCCTCTCCTGTTCACTGTATTAACCACCTGGACATCCTCTCCTGTTCACTGTATTAACCACCTGGACATCCTCTCCTGTTCACTGTATTAACCACCTGGACATCCTCTCCTGTTCACTGTATTAACCACCTGGACATCCTCTCCTGTTCACTGTATTAACCACCTGGACATCCTCTCCTGTTCACTGTATTAACCACCTGGACATCCTCTCCTGTTCACTGTATTAACCACCTGGACATCCTCTCCTGTTCACTGTATTAACCACCTGGACATCCTCTCCTGTTCACTGTCCTCTCCTGTTCATGTAACCACCTGGACATCCTCTCCTGTTCACTGTATTAACCACCTGGACATCCTCTCCTGTTCACTGTATTAACCACCTGGACATCCTCTCCTGTTCACTGTATTAACCACCTGGACATCCTCTCCTGTTCACTGTATTAACCACCTGGACATCCTCTCCTGTTCACTGTATTAACCACCTGGACATCCTCTCCTGTTCACTGTATTAACCACCTGGACATCCTCTCCTGTTCACTGTATTAACCACCTGGACATCCTCTCCTGTTCACTGTATTAACCACCTGGACATCCTCTCCTGTTCACTGTATTAACCACCTGGACATCCTCTCCTGTTCACTGTATTAACCACCTGGACATCCTCTCCTGTTCACTGTATTAACCACCTGGACATCCTCTCCTGTTCACTGTATTAACCACCTGGACATCCTCTCCTGTTCACTGTATTAACCACCTGGACATCCTCTCCTGTTCACTGTATAAACCACCTGGACATCCTCTCCTGTTCACTGTATAAACCTGTTCACCTGGACATCCTCTCTCCTGTTCACTGTACATCTCTCCTGTTCACTGTATTAACCACCTGGACATCCTCTCCTGTTCACTGTATTAACCACCTGGACATCCTCTCCTGTTCACTGTATTAACCACCTGGACATCCTCTCCTGTTCACTGTATTAACCACCTGGACATCCTCTCCTGTTCACTGTATTAACCACCTGGACATCCTCTCCTGTTCACTGTATTAACCACCTGGACATCCTCTCCTGTTCACTGTATTAACCACCTGGACATCCTCTCCTGTTCACTGTATTAACCACCTGGACATCCTCTCCTGTTCACTGTATTAACCACCTGGACAAACTCTCCACAGTCTTTAACAAACAGGAAATGTCTACCCAAATCATTACCCTGCTGTACAGAGTTTGATAGAACAGGGGCTAGAATAATGTATCGCACGGCTAGTCATCAGACACATGACCTGTGAAAACAAATGCAATGTGCAACATCGGTTCACTAAACGGTTGGAGACCTATGACTGCAGAGGTTCGATTGACCCTCACACTTTAACCTGATGGACAATACAGTCACTTCCTGAGTCAGCTAGACTACAACCGTACAGTCACTTCCTGAGTCAGCTGGACTACAACTGCACAGTCACTTCCTGAGTCAGCTGGACTACAACTGTACAGTCACTTCCTGAGTCAGCTGGACAACAACTGTACAGTCACTTCCTGCTACAAATACAACATAATGACAACGCAGTAGGATACATCCAGCTCCATACTACAACCCTGTGGAACAGGGGACCAGCTCCATACTATAACCCTGTGGAACAGGGGGGGGCCAGCTCCATACTATAACCCTGTGGAACAGGGGCCAGCTCCATACTATAACCCTGTGGAACAGTAGGGGGGACCAGCTCCATACTATAACCCTGTGGAACAGTAGGGAACAGCCAGCTCCATACTATAACCCTGTGGAACAGGGGACCAGCTCCATACTATAACCCTGTGGAACAGTAGTGGAACAGGGGACCAGCTCCATACTATAACCCTGTGGAACAGTCCATACTATAACCCTGTGGAACAGTAGGGAACAGGGGCCAGCTCCATACTATAACCCTGTGGAACAGTAGGGAACAGGGGAACAGGGGGCCAGCTCCATACTATAACCCTGTGGAACAGGGGGAACCAGCTCCATACTATAACCCTGTGGAACAGGGGACCAGCTCCATACTATAACCCTGTGGAACAGGGGCCAGCTCCATACTATAACCCTGTGGAACAGTAGGGAACCAGCTCCATACTATGGAACCCTAGGGAACAGGGGGCCAGCTCCATACTATAACCCTGTGGAACAGGGGACCAGCTCCATACTATAACCCTGTGGAACAGTAGGGAACAGGGGGCCAGCTCCATACTATAACCCTGTGGAACAGGGGACCAGCTCCATACTATAACCCTGTGGAACAGGGGGCCAGCTCCATACTATAACCCTGTGGAACAGGGGACCAGCTCCATACTATAACCCTGTGGAACAGGGGACCAGCTCCATACTATAACCCTGTGGAACAGGGGACCAGCTCCATACTATAACCCTGTGGAACAGTAGGGAACAGGGGGGCAGCTCCATACTATAACCCTGTGGAACAGTAGGGAACAGGGGGCCAGCTCCATACTATAACCCTGTGGAACAGTAGGGAACAGGGGACCAGCTCCATACTATAACCCTGTGGAACAGGGGGCCAGCTCCATACTATAACCCTGTGGAACAGGGGGCCAGCTCCATACTATAACCCTGTGGAACAGGGGACCAGCTCCATACTATAACCCTGTGGAACAGTAGGAACCCAGCTCCATACTATAACCCTGTGGAACAGTATGGAACCAGCTCCATACTATAACCCTGTGGAACAGTAGGGAACCCAGCTCCATACTATAACCCTGTGGAACAGGGGCCAGCTCCATACTATAACCCTGTGGAACAGGGGGAACAGTGGGGCCAGCTCCATACTATAACCCTGTGGAACAGGGGACCAGCTCCATACTATAACCCTGTGGAACAGGGGAACAGGGGGCCAGCTCCATACTATAACCCTGTGGAACAGGGGGGGGGAACAGGGGCCAGCTCCATACTATAACCCTGTGGAACAGTAGGGTGGAACAGGGGCCAGCTCCATACTATAACCCTGTGGAACAGTAGGGAACAGAGCTCCATACTATAACCCTGTGGAACAGTGGAACAGGCCAGCTCCATACTATAACCCTGTGGAACAGGGAACAGGGGGCCAGCTCCATACTATAACCCTGTGGAACAGTAGGGAACAGGGGCCAGCTCCATACTATAACCCTGTGGAACAGTAGGGGGGACCAGCTCCATACTATAACCCTGTGGAACAGGGGACCAGCTCCATACTATAACCCTGTGGAACAGGGAACAGGGGATCAGCTCCATACTATAACCCTGTGGAACAGTAGGGAGGGGGCCAGCTCCAACAGCCCTGTGGAACTCCATACTATAACCCTGTGGAACAGGGGACCAGCTCCATACTATAACCCTGTGGAACAGGGGAACAGGGGCCAGCTCCATACTATAACCCTGTGGAACAGGGGACCAGCTCCATACTATAGCCCTGTGGAACTGTAGGGAACAGGGGGCCAGCTCCATACTATAACCCTGTGGAACAGTAGCAGGGGACCAGCTCCATACTATAACCCTGTGGAACACAGGGGACCAGCTCCATACTATAACCCTGTGGAACAGTACAGGGGACCAGCTCCATACTATAACCCTGTGGAACACAGCTCCATACTATAACCCTGTGGAACAGTAGGGAACAGAGCAGCTCTACTATAACCCTGTGGACTACAGTAGGGAACAGGGGACAAAGCTCCATAGAAGAATATAATATAATATAATTACATGTCAGCATCTCTCCCACTCTGTCACAGCTCCAAGGTATAACCCTGACTTAGCATCTCTCCCACAGCTCCAAGGTATAACCCTGTGGAACAGGCATCTCTATAACCCTGCTCAAGGTATAATGCCAGCTCTCCCACTCTGTCACAGCCCTGGTATAATGACTTAGCATCTCTCACAGCTCTATAATGTCACAGCTCCAAGGTATAATGACTTAGCATCTCTCCCACTCTGTCACAGCTCCAAGGTATAATGACTTAGCATCTCTCCCACTATAATGACTGTCACAGCTCCAAGGTATAATGACTTAGCATCTCTCCCACTCTGTCACAGCTCCAAGGTATAATGACTTAGCATCTCTCCCACACTGTCACAGCTCCCAAGGTATAATGACTTAGCATCTCTCCCACTGTCACAGCTCCAGGTATAATGACTTAGCATCTCTCCCACTGTCACAGCTCCAAGGTATAATGACTTAGCATCTCTCCCACTCTGTCACAGCTCAAGGTATAATGACTTAGCATCTCTCCCACTCTGTCACAGCTCCATAGGTATAATGACTTAGCATCTCTCCCACTCTGTCACAGCTCCGGAGGTATAATGACTTAGCATCTCCCCACTCTGTCACAGCTCCAAGGTATAATGACTTAGCATCTCTCCCACTCTGTCACAGCTCAAGGTATAATGACTTAGCATCTCTCCCACAGTGGAAGCTCCACAGCTCCAAGGTAAATGACTTAGCATCTCTCCCACAGCTCCAAGGTATAATGACTTAGCATCTCACCCACAGCTGTGGAACCAAAAGGTATAATGACTTAGCATCTCTCCCACAGCTCCAAGGTATAATGACTTAGCATCTCTCCCATCTCTGCATCTCTCCCACAGCTCCAAGGGGTATAATGACTTAGCATCTCTCCCACTCTGTCACAGCTCCAAGGTATAATGACTTAGCTCCATATAATGACCAGCTCTGTATACAGCTCCAAGGTATAATGACTTAGCATCTCTCCCACTGTGGAACTGTCACAGCTCCAAGGTATAATGACTTAGCATCTCTCCCACTGTCACAGCTCCAAGGTATAATGACTTAGCATCTCTCCCACAGCTCCAAGGTATAATGACTTAGCATCTCCCCACTACTCTGTCACAGCTCCAAGGTATAATGACTTAGCATCTCTCCCACTCTGTCACAGCTCCAAGGTATAATGACTTAGCATCTCTCCATACTCCCAGAGGACAGCTCCAAGGTATAATGACTGAGCAACTCTCCCACTCTGTCACAGCTCCAAGGTATAATGACTTAGCAACTCTCCCACTCTGTCACAGCTCCAAGGTATAATGACTTAGCATCTCTCCACACTGTCACAGCTCCAAGGTATAATGACTTAGCATCTCTCAAGTCAGGAGGAGTTATACTACACTGTCAGAGAGCCACTAGAAGGAAATATAATGACTTAGCATCTCTCCCACTCTGTCACAGCTCCAAGGTATAATGACTTAGCATCTCTCCCACACTGTCACAGCTCCAAGGTATAATGACTTAGCATCTCTCCCACACTGTCACAGCTCCAAGGTATAATGACTTAGCATCTCTCCCACTCTGTCACAGCTCCAAGGTATAATGACTTAGCATCTCTCCCACAGCTGTCACAAGGTATAATGACTTAGCATCTCTCCCACCCACAGCTCCAAGGTATAATGACTTAGCATCTCTCCCATTCTCTCACAGCTCCAAGGTATAATGACTTAGCATCTCTCCCACTCTGTCACAGCTCCAAGGTATAATGACATCTTGTTTGTTTACATGGCACTACCCATCTCTGTCTCTCCCTCTATGGTCTCCAGTGTGCTCACGGTTCCCGGACTCAGTGTGCTCACACACACGTGTTCCGGACCAGTCAACCACAGGGGACCAGTCACCACTGGTATACACACACACACACACGTGTTCCAGGACCAGTCAGAACCACTGTTCAGTCCAGTCACACACACACACGTGTTCGGGACCAGTCGAGACCCACTGGTATACACACACGTTCCGACCAGTCCAGACACACACACACACACGTGTTCCGGACAGTCCAGACCCACGGATACAGTCCAGGAAACAGACCCACGTGTTCCGGACCAGTCCAGAACCACTGGTGTTTCCGGGAGAGACTGATACGGCCTGCTGAGCTGAAGCCTCGACATTCTCTCAGAGAGCTGATACAAGGCCTGCTGAGCT
Source organism: Oncorhynchus keta (assembly GCF_023373465.1). Classification (NCBI taxonomy): domain Eukaryota; kingdom Metazoa; phylum Chordata; class Actinopteri; order Salmoniformes; family Salmonidae; genus Oncorhynchus; species Oncorhynchus keta. The sequence goes on along the minus strand of NW_026287258.1, from coordinate 7,016 downwards.
GAGCCTGACATTCTCTCAGAGAACTGACACAAGGCCTGCTGAGCTGAAGCCTCGACATTCTCTCAGAGAGCTGATACAAGGCCTGCTGAGCTGAAGCCTCGACATTCTCTCAGAGCTGATACAAGGCCTGCTGAGCTGAAGCCTCGACATTCTCTCAGAGAGCTGATACAAGGCCTGCTGAGCTGAAGCCTCGACATTCTCTCAGAGAGCTGACACAAGGCCTGCTGAGCTGAAGCCTCGACATTCTCTCAGAGAGCTGATACAAGGCCTGCTGAGCTGAAGCCTCGACATTCTCTCCAGAGAGCTGATACAAGGCCTGCTGAGCTGAAGCCTCGACATTCTCTCAGAGAGCTGATACAAGGCCTGCTGAGCTGAAGCCTCGACATTCTCTCAGAGAGCTGATACAAGGCCTGCTGAGCTGAAGCCTCGACATTCTCTCAGAGAGCTGATACAAGGCCTGCTGGGCTGAAGCCTCGACATTCTCTCAGAGAGCTGATACAAGGCCTGCTGAGCTGAAGCCTCGACATTCTCTCAGAGAGCTGATACAAGGCCTGCTGAGCTGAAGCCTCGACATTCTCTCAGAGAGAGCTGATACAAGGCCTGCTGAGCTGAAGCCTTGACATTCTCTCAGAGAGCTGACACAAGGCCTGCTGAGCTGAAGCCTCAGTCTTTAGGTCTCCGGCAAGGTTTCTCATCAAACAAACAATGTTTTTTTTTTTTCCTGCACCACAAGGAAATATAGTCTAGCTCAACTTCAGCATCACAGTTCATACGGAGGTGGAACATTTAAAACTGGACATAAGTTCTTTTTTTTTAATAAAGGACTATGTAATTATACGTCCATCAGCTGCACCTATTACAATAAACTGCAGCAGTCGGCAGAACATTAGACTGCTGCTGACGTCCCTGGTTGGAAACACGGGTGGATTCATGAAAAGGGAAGATCTGAGTCGGGGGTTTAGAAGGAAAGAAAACTCCCAGAAGAATCAAAATCGGAGCCAGTTAAAACACTATTCCCCCCTTACCCCAATGCATTTGGAAATAAACAGTTTACGCCTGGAGTGGAAAAGGGAGTTAAGAGGAGTGTGATGATGTCAGCGCCGCGGTGACAAATGGAGAGTTACATCTCATAGAGTCAATGGAAGCTTCTGGAAGGATCCCAACTGGAGAGTTACATCTCATAGAGACCAATGGAAGCTACTGGAAGGATCCCAAATTTACATCTCATAGAGACCAATGGAAGCTTCTGGAAGGATCTCAAATAGAGAGTTACATCTCATAGAGACCAATGGAAGCTACTGGAAGGATCCCAACTAGAGAGTTACATCTCATAGAGACCAATGGAAGCTACTGGAAGGATCCCAACTGGAGAGTTACATCTCATAGAGACCAATGGAAGCTTCTGGAAGGATCTCAAATAGAGAGTTACATCTCATAGAGACCAATGGAAGCTTCTGGAAGGATCCCAAATGGAGAGTTACATCTCAGAGACCAATGGAAGCTACTGGATGGATCCCAACTGGAAGCTCTCATAGAGACCAATGGAAGCTACTGGATGGATCCCAACTAGAGAGTTACATCTCAAGACCAATGGAAGCTACTGGATGGATCCCAACTAGAGAGTTACATCTCATAGAGACCAATGGAAGCTTCAATCCCAAATGGAAGCTATAGAGACCAATGGAAGCTTCTGGAAGGATCCCCCAAATGGAGAGTTACATCTCATAGAGACCAATGGAAGCTACTGGAAGGATCCCAACTGGAGAGTTACATCTCATAGAGACCAATGGAAGCTACTGGAAGGATCCCAAATGGAGAGTTACATCTCATAGAGACCAATGGAAGCTTCTGGAAGGATCTCAACTAGAGTTACATCTCATAGAGACCAATGGAAGCTTCTGGAAGGATCTCAACTAGAGAGTTACATCTCATAGAGACCAATGGAAGCTACTGGAAGGATCCCAAATGGAGAGTTACATCTCATAGAGACCAATGGAAGCTTCTGGAAGGATCTCAACTGGAGAGTAACATCTCATAGAGACCAATGGAAGCTTCTGGAAGGATCCCAAATGGAGAGTTACATCTCATAGAGACCAATGGAAGCTTCTGGAAGGATCCCAACTGGAGAGTTACATCTCATAGAGACCAATGGAAGCTACTGGAAGGATCCCAACTGGAGAGTTACATCTCATAGAGACCAATGGAAGCTACTGGAAGGATCCCAACTAGAGAGTTACATCTCATAGAGACCAATGGAAGCTTCTGGAAGGATCCCAACTGGAGAGTTACATCTCATAGAGACCAATGGAAGCTACTGGAAGGATCCCAACTAGAGAGTTACATCTCATAGAGACCAATGGAAGCTTCTGGAAGGATCCCAACTGGAGAGTTACATCTCATAGAGACCAATGGAAGCTACTGGAAGGATCCCAACTAGAGTTACATCTCATAGAGACCAATGGAAGCTTCTGGAAGGATCCCAACTGGAGAGTTACATCTCAGAGACCAATGGAAGCTACTGGAAGGATCCCAAATGGCAGCCTCAGGATCCCAAACGGGGATCCTGGAAGGAGCTACTGGAAGGAGGCCCGGTGCCTGGGTCATTACCATTACCCCCGGAGTCAATACACACTGGAGTCAAATACACACTTACTCCCCCCTGGAGTCAAATACACACTGCTACTCCCCTGGAGTCAAATACACTGCTACTCCCCGGGAGTCAAATACACACTGCTACTCCCCCCGAGTCAAATACACCTGCCTGCCCCCGAGTCAAATACACACTGCTGCCCCGGAGTCAAATACACACTGCTATCCCCGAGTCAAATACACACTGCTGCCCCGGAGTCAGAAATACACACTGCTACCCCGGAGTCAAATACACACTGCAGTCAAATACACACTGCTACCGGAGTCAAATACACACTGCTACCCCAGTCAAATACACACTGACGGAGTCAAATACACACTGCTACCCCCAGTCAAATACACTGCTACTCCCCGGAGTCAAATACACACTGCTACTCCCCGAGTCAAATACACTGCTACCCCCCAGTCAAATACACACTGCTACCCCCCGAGTCAAATACACACTGCTACTCCCCGGAGTCAAATACACACTTTGAGTCAAATACACACTGCTGGTCAAATACACACTGCTACTCCCAGTCAAATACACACTGCTACCCCCAGTCAAATACACACTGCTACCCCAGCTCAAATACACACTGCTACCCCCAGTCAAATACACACTGGAGTCAAATACACACTGCTACCCCGGAGTCAATACATACTGCTACCCCAGAGTCAAATACACACTGCTACCCGAGTCAAATACACACTGCTACTTCAGTCAAATACACACTGCTACTCCCCCGAGTCAAATACACTGCTGGTCAAATACACACTGCTACCCCCGAGTCAAATACACACTGCTACTCCCGGAGTCAAATACACACTGCTACCCCGAGTCAAATACAGGAGTCAAGACACACTGCTACTCCCCGGTCAAATACACACTGCTACCCCCTGGAAATACACACTGATACTTCCCCGAGTCAAATACACACTGCTACCCCCCTGGAGTCAAATACACACTGCTACCCCCTGGAGTCAAATACACACTGCTACCCCGGGTCAAATCACACTGCTACTCTTCCTCATAAACCCTTAATAAGGTGTATATAGATGGTTCAGAATTCACTCATAAGCAAACAGCTTGCTGAGGATCTATGACGTGTTTTTGAAGCACTTAGAGAATGAATGTTCTATAAGGCCTTCATGATGGACTTTTTGTTTCAGGTGGGACGGAGGGGATGGAAAACGAGGAGCGGGATCTTACCTAGAATGGAGTGGACTCTGACAGATAGCTGAGTTCTCAGGATCAGGATGGGCTTCTTCCCTCTACTGTGGAGAGAGAGAGAGAATACTTTAGTGAATAAAGGAGAGAGAGGGAGAGAGAGAGAGAGAGAGAATACTTTAGTGAATAAAGGAGAGAGAGGAGGAGAGAGAATACTTTAATTAATAGAGGAGAGAGAGGAGGAGAGAGAATACTTTAGTGAATAGAGGAGAGAGAATACTTTAATTAATAGAGGAGAGAGAGGAGAGAGAATACTTTAATTAATAGAGGAGTGAGAGAGGAGGAGAGAGAATACTTTAATTAATAGAGGAGAGAGAGAGAATACTTTAATAGAGGAGAGAGAGAGGATACTTTAATTAATAGAGGAGAGAGAGAGGAGGAGAGAGAATACTTTAATTAATAGAGGAGAGAGAATACTTTAATTAATAGAGGAGAGAGAGAGAGAGACAGAGACAGAGACAGAGACAGAGACAGAGACAGAGACAGAGACAGAGAGACAGAGACAGAGACAGAGAGACAGAGACAGAGACAGAGACAGAGACAGAGCTAGTCGGGATAAAGAAGACAGTATCAGTTAGTCAATAACATCAGGTCATAGGAGAAATATCTATGGAGAGGGCGTGGCTCAATACGGCCTACTGCCAGGGAACGGAGCCCAGAGGACGTGGCTCAATACGGCCTACTGCCAGGGGAATGAGCCAGAGGACGTGGCTCAGCTCGGCCTACTGCCAGGGAACAGAGCACAGGGGGCGTGGCTCAATACGGCCTACTGCCAGGTGAACGGTGACAAACAGAGGACGTGGCTCAATATACTGCCAGGGAACAGAGCCCAGAGGACGTGGCTCAATCGTCCCTACTGCCAGGGAAACAGAGCCCAGAGCACGTGGCTCAATACATCCTACTACCAGGGGAACAGAGCACAGAGGGCGTGGCTCAATACGGCCTACTGCCAGGGGAACAGAGCACGTGGCTCAATGACATCCCTACTGCCAGGGAACAGAGCACAGAGGACGTGGCTCAGCACTGCCTACTGCCAGGGGGCAGGCCCAGAGGGACGTGGCTCAATCGACGGCCTACTGCCAGGGGAACAGAGCCCAGAGGCGTGGCTCAATACGGCCTACTGCCAGGGGAACGGATCCCAGAGGACGGGCTCCAATACATCCTACTGCCAGGGGAACGGATCCCAGAGGGCGTGGCTCAATACATCCTACTGCCAGGTGAGGCAGGCCCAGGGGTGGCTCAACGGACTGCCAGGGAAGCGGGCACAGGGACGTGGCTCAATACGGCCTACTGCCAGGGGAACAGAGCACAGAGGACGTGGCTCAATACGGCCTACTGCCAGGGGAACAGAGCACAGAGGACAGGCTCAAGCCCTGCCAGAAAGAGGGCGTGGCTCAGGGAACAGAGCCCAGAGGACGTGGCTCATCCTACTGCCAGGGAACGGAGCCCAGAGGGCTCAATACGGCCCACTACTGCCAGGGGAACGGAGCCCAGAGGACGTGGCTCAATACGGCCTACTGCCAGGGAACAGAGCCCAGAGGATGTGGCTCAATACATCCTACTGCCAGGAACGGGCCAGAGGACGTGGCTCAATACGGCTACTGCCCAGGGGCGGGCCCAGAGGACGTGGCTCAATACGGCCTACTGCAGAACAGAGCCCTGCTACGCCAGCCAGGGCAGTGCACAGAGGCGTGGCTCAATCGGCCTGCTGCCCGGGAACAGAGCCCAGAGGATGTGGCTCAATACATCCCTACTGCCAGGAAGCCCCAGGGGACGTGGCTCAATACAGCCTACTGCCAGGGAACAGTGCCCAGAGGGTGTCATCGGCCCTACTGCCAGAGAACAGACTGCGTTATGTATCATGTCAGTTCATTTTCCGTTCTAGAACAAACCATTCCACATAGTAGCATTGGCTGGAAGGTTCACGGAGTTGAGTTGAGACTGTAGATATCTCCTGCTACCCAGAGTGCTGACAGACGAGGCTAGACTGTAGATATCTCCTGCTACCCAGAGTGCTGACAGGCGGGGCTGGGCTGTGCAGATATCTCCTGCCACCCAGAGTGCTGACAGACGGGGCTGGGCTGTAGATATCTCCTGCTGCCCAGAGTGCTGACACAGACGGGGCTGGACCTGGCCCAAGATATCTCCTGCTACCAGAGTGCTGACAGGCGGGGCTGGACTGTAGATATCTCCTGCTACTACCCAGAGTGCTGACACAGACGGGGCTAGACTGTAGGCATATCTCCTGCTACCCAGAGTGCTGACAGACGGGGCTAGACTGTAGATATCTCCTGCTACCCAGAGTGCTGACAGGCGGGGCTAGACTGTAGATATCTCCCTGCTACCCAGAGTGCTGACACAGAGCCCAGAGGCTAGACTGTAGATATCTCCTGCTACCCAGAGTGCTGCACAGCGGGGCTAGACCTGCTGTGATATCTCCTGCGCTGCAGAGTGCTGTAGAAGCAGGAGAAGCTGGACTGTAGATATCTCCCTGCACCCAGAGTGCCTGACAGACGGGGCTTAGACTGTAGACTATCTCCTGCTACCCTACCCATCCCAATAAACACAACAATGGCCTGCCTGTGGCTGGTCCAGCAGGGATTATATACTATGGAAGATTCTGGAGGAGGGCAGAGAGGAGAAGAGCAGAGAGGTATGGAGACTATGCTGTGTCAGGGTGTGTGTGTGTGTGTGTGTGTGGGTGTGTGTGTGTGTAAGTACTCATCAAATCTTATCAAATATACAAGCTGACCCACTCACATGACAATTAGCACCCTGCCGTTTTCCAGATCCTTCAAATGACTCTCCCCCTCTCCCTCCCCCTCTCCCTCTCCATCATTTCAGCTGTGTGACCACACACTGTTCCACACAACGTGCCCCCCCTCACATCCCACCCTCCCCTCCCTCCCCAGTATTTCAACGTGCCCTTGTCCCAGCTCTACTGTGATCTCCATGTTCATAAGACCAGTTACCCAGGACTGTGTTACAAATGGCATCCTATGCCCTAAACAGTGTACTACTTGTGGCCAGAGCCCTAAAGGCCCCGGGTCAAAAGTAGTGGACTATAAAAAGGAGAGAAAGGGCTGGCATTTGGGAGGCTGACAACAACATAGGGTAACATGTCCCAGTAGTTCTAACAGGGGAGACCTGCTCCCAA
>NW_026287257.1:0-40248 GCF_023373465.1 Oncorhynchus keta | reverse complement strand
CATCGCTTTGAGCCCTACCCGGAGTAGCCTAATGGTGAAGGTGCATGAAGATATGGCGTCATCGTTTTGAGCCCTACCCGGAGTAGCCTAATGGTGAAGGTGCATGAAGATATGACGTCATCGTTTGAGCCCTACCGGAGTAGCCTAATGGTGAAGGTGCATGAAGATATGATGTCATAGCCTAATGGTGAAGGTGCATGAAGATATGATGTCATCGTTTTGAGCGCTACCCGGAGTAGCCTAATGGTGAAGGTGCATGAAGATATGACGTCATCGTTTTGAGCGCTACCCGGAGTAGCCTAATGGTGAAGGTGCATGAAGATATGATGTCATCGTTTTGAGCCCTACCCGGAGTAGCCTAATGGTGAAGGTGCATGAAGATATGACATCATCGTTTTGAGCCCTACCCGGAGTAGCCTAATGGTGAAGGTGCATGAAGATATGACGTCATCGTTTTGAGCGCTACCCGGAGTAGCCTAATGGTGAAGGTGCATGAAGAAGATCATCGTTTTGAGCCCTACCGGAGTAGCCTAATGGTGAAGGTGCATGAAGATATGGCGTCATCGTTTTGAGCCCTACCCGGAGTAGCCTAATGGTGAAGGTGCATGAAGATATGACGTCATCGTTTTGAAACCCCTACCCGGAGTAGCCTAATGGTGAAGGTGCATGAAGATATGACGTCATCGTTTTGAGCCCTACCCGGAGTAGCCTAATGGTGAAGGTGCATGAAGATATGACGTCATCGTTTTGAGCCCTACCCGGAGTAGCCTAATGGTGAAGGTGCATGAAGATATGACGTCATCGTTTTGAGCCCTACCCGGAGTAGCCTAATGGTGAAGGTGCATGAAGATATGACGTCATCGTTTTGAGCCTACCCGGAGTAGCCTAATGGTGAAGGTGCATGAAGATATGACGTCATCGTTTTGAGCGCTACCCGGAGTAGCCTAATGGTGAAGGTGCATGAAGATATGACGTCATCGTTTTGAGCCCTACCCGGAGTAGCCTAATGGTGAAGGTGCATGAAGATATGACGTCATCGTTTTGAGCCCTACCCGGAGTAGCCTAATGGTGAAGGTGCATGAAGATATGACGTCATCGTTTTGAGCCCTACCCGGAGTAGCCTAATGGTGAAGGTGCATGAAGATATGATGTCATCGTTTTGAGCGCTACCGGGAGTAGCCTAATGGTGAGTAGCATGAAGATATGACGTCATCGTTTTGAGCGCTACCGGGTAGCCTAATGGTGAAGGTGCATGAAGATATGACGTCATCGTTTTGAGCGCTACCCGGAGTAGCCTAATGGTGAAGGTGCATGAAGATATGACGTCATCGTTTTGAGCCCTACCCGGAGTAGCCTAATGGTGAAGGTGCATGAAGATATGACGTCATCGTTTTGAGCCCTACCCGGAGTAGCCTAATGGTGAAGGTGCATGAAGATATGACGTCATCGTTTTGAGCCCTACCCGGAGTAGCCTAATGGTGAAGGTGCATGAAGATATGATGTCATCGTTTTGAGCCCTACCCGGAGTAGCCTAATGGTGAAGGTGCATGAAGATATGACGTCATCGTTTTGAGCCCTACCCGGAGTAGCCTAATGGTGAAGGTGCATGAAGATATGACGTCATCGTTTTGAGCCCTTAGCCTAATGGTGAAGGTGCATGAAGATATGACGTCATCGTTTGAGCCCTACCCGGAGTAGCCTAATGGTGAAGGTGCATGAAGATATGACGTCATCGTTTTGAGCCCTACCCGGAGTAGCCTAATGGTGAAGGTGCATGAAGATATGACGTCATCGTTTTGAGCCCTACCCGGAGTAGCTAATGAAGCATGAAGATATGACGTCATCGTTTTGAGCGCTACCCGGAGTAGCCTAATGGTGAAGGTGCATGAAGATATGACGTCATCGTTTTGAGCGCTACCCGGAGTAGCCTAATGGTGAAGGTGCATGAAGATATGACGTCATCGTTTGAGCCCTACCCGGAGTAGCCTAATGGTGAAGGTGCATGAAGATATGACGTCATCGTTTTGAGCCCTACCCGGAGTAGCCTAATGGTGAAGGTGCATGAAGATATGACGTCATCGTTTTGAGCCCTACACCTAATGGTGAGTAGAAAATAATGGTGAAGGTGCATGAAGATATGATGTCATCGTTTTGAGCGCTACCCGGAGTAGCCTAATGGTGAAGGTGCATGAAGATATGACGCTACCGGAGTAGCCTAATGGTGAAGTGCATGAAGATATTTGAGCGCTACCCGGAGTAGCCTAATGGTGAAGGTGCATGAAGATATGATGTCATCGTTTTGAGCCCTACCCGGAGTAGCCTAATGGTGAAGGTGCATGAAGATATGACGTCATCGTTTTGAGCCCTACCCGGAGTAGCCTAATGGTGAAGGTGCATGAAGATATGACGTCATCGTTTTGAGCCCTACCGGAGTAGCCTAATGGTGAAGGTGCATGAAGATATGATGTCATCGTTTTGAGCCCTACCGGAGTAGCCTAATGGTGAAGGTGCATGAAGATATGACGTCATCGTTTTGAGCCCTACCCGGAGTAGCCTAATGGTGAAGGTGCATGAAGATATGACGTCATCGTTTTGAGCCCTACCCGGAGTAGCCTAATGGTGAAGGTGCATGAAGATATGACATCATCGTTTGAGCCCTACCGGAGTAGCCTAATGGTGAAGGTGCATGAAGATATGACGTCATCGTTTTGAGCCTACCCGGAGTAGCCTAATGGTGAAGGTGCATGAAGATATGACGTCATCGTTTTGAGCCCTACCCGGAGTAGCCTAATGGTGAAGGTGCATGAAGATATGACGTCATCGTTTTGAGCCCTACCCGGAGTAGCCTAATGGTGAAGGTGCATGAAGATATGACGTTCCCTACCGGAGTAGCCTATCGAAGATTTTGAGCCCTACCCGGAGTAGCCTAATGGTGAAGGTGAAAGATATGGTGCATGAAGCCTAATGGTGAAGGTGCATGAAGATATGATGTCGTTTTGAGCCCTCGGAGTAGCCTAATGGTGAAGGTGAGAAGATATGGCCCTTTGACCCTACCGGAGTAGCCTAATGGTGAAGGTGCATGAAGATATGACGTCATCGTTTTGAGCCCTACCCGGAGTAGCCTAATGGTGAAGGTGCATGAAGATATGACGTCATCGTTTTGAGCCCTACCCGGAGTAGCCTAATGGTGAAGGTGCATGAAGATATGACGTCATCGTTTTGAGCCCTACCCGGAGTAGCCTAATGGTGAAGGTGCATGAAGATATGATATGAGCGTAGCCTAATGGTGAAGGTGCATGAAGATATGCCGTTTTGAGCCCTACCCGGAGTAGCCTAATGGTGAAGGTGCATGAAGATATGACGTCATCGTTTTGAGCCCTACCCGGAGTAGCCTAATGGTGAAGGTGCATGAAGATATGACGTCATCGTTTTGAGCCCTACCCGGAGTAGCCTAATGGTGAAGGTGCATGAAGATATGACGTCATCGTTTTGAGCCCTACCCACAGAGTGGTTAAACTACGGCGTGCCATATGGTTCAATGTGCCAGTCAATCAGCACAGTCTACTTTTTAGTTTTTTCTTTTCCCAAATGGACTCCGTCTATTTGAGTAGGCTGGTCTTTGGGTAGGGTGGTCTTTGGGTAGGGGGTTCTTTTGGTAGGGGGGTCTTTGGGTAGGGTGGTCTTTGGGTAGGGGGTTCTTTTGGTAGGGGGGTCTTTGGGTAGGGTGGTCTTTGGGTAGGGGGGTCTTTGGGTAGGGGGGTCTTTGGGTAGGGGTTCTTTTGGTAGGGGGGTCTTTGGGTAGGGTGGTCTTTGGGTAGGGGGTTCTTTGGGTAGGCTGGTCTTTGGGTAGGGTGGTCTTTGGGTAGGGGGTCTTTGGGTAGGGGGGTCTTTGGGTAGGCTGGTCTTTGGGTAGGGTGGTCTTTGGGTAGGCTGGTCTTTGGGTGAGAGCAGTCTTTCGGTAGGCTGGTCTTTGGGTAGGGTGGTCTTTGAGTAGGGGGGTCTTTGGGTAGGGTGGTAGGGTGTAGGGCCTGATCAGAGCCTGGAGGTACTGAGGTGCCGTTCCCCTCACAGCTCCGTAGGCAAGCACCATGGTCTTGTAGCGGATGCGAGCTTCAACTGCAAGCCAGTGGAGAGAGCGGAGGAGCGGGGTGACGTGAGAGAACTTGGGAAGGTTGAACACCAGACGGGCTGCGGCGTTCTGGATGAGTTGTAGGGGTTTAATGGCACAGGCAGGGAGCCCAGCCAACAGCGAGTTGCAGTAATCCAGACGGGAGATGACAAGTGCCTGGATTAGGACCTGCGCCGCTTCCTGTGTGAGGCAGGGTCGTACTCTGCGGATGTTGTAGAGCATGAACCTACAGGAACGGGCCACCGCCTTGATGTTAGTTGAGAACGCCAAGGTTCTTAGCGCTCTGGGAGGAGGACACAATGGAGTTGGAGTTGTCAACCGTGATGGCGAGATCATGGAACGGGTAGTGCTTCCCCGGGAGGAAGAGCAGCTCCGTCTTGCCGAGGTTCAGCTTGAGGTGGTGATCTGTCATCCACCCTGATATGTCTGCCAGACATGCAGAGATGCGATTCGCCACCTGGTCATCAGAAGGGGGAAAGGAGAAGATTAATTGTGTGTCGTCTGCATAGCAATGATAGGAGAGACCATGTGAGGTTATGACAGAGCCAAGTGACTTGGTGTATAGCGAGAATAGGAGAGGGCCTAGAACAGAGCCCTGGGGGACACCAGTGGTGAGAGCGCGTGGTGAGGAGACAGATTCTCGCCACGCCACCTGGTAGGAGCGACCTGTCAGGTAGGACGCAATCAAGCGTGGGCCGCGCCGGAGATGCCCAACTCGGAGAGGGTGGAGAGGAGGATCTGATGGTTCACAGTATCGAAGGCAGCCGATAGGTCTAGAAGGATGAGAGCAGAGGAGAGAGAGTTAGCTTTAGCAGTGCGGAGCGCCTCCGTGATACAGAGAAGAGCAGTCTCAGTTGAATGACTAGTCTTGAAACCTGACTGATTTGGATCAAGAAGGTCATTCTGAGAGAGATAACGGGAGAGCTGGCCAAGGACGGCACGTTCAAGAGTTTTGGAGAGAAAAGAGAGAAGGGATACTGGTCTGTAGTTGTTGACATCGGAGGGATCGAGTGTAGGTTTTTTCAGAAGGGGTGCAACTCTCGCTCTCTTGAAGACGGAAGGGACGTAGCCAGCGGTCAGGGATGAGTTGATGAGCGAGGTGAGGTAAGGGAGAAGGTCTCCGGAAATGGTCTGGAGAAGAGAGGAGGGGATAGGGTCGAGCGGGCAGGTTGTTGGGCGGCCGGCCGTCACAAGACGCGAGATTTCATCTGGAGAGAGAGGGGAGAAAGAGGTCAGAGCACAGGGTAGGGCAGTGTGAGCAGAACCAGCGGTGTCGTTTGACTTAGCAAACGAGGATCGGATGTCGTCGACCTTCTTTTCAAAATGGTTGACGAAGTCATCTGCAGAGAGGGAGGAGGGGGGGGAGGGGGGGGAGGGGGAGGAGGATTCAGGAGGGAGGAGAAGGTGGCAAAGAGCTTCCTAGGGTTAGAGGCAGATGCTTGGAATTTAGAGTGGTAGAAAGTGGCTTTAGCAGCAGAGACAGAGGAGGAACATGTAGAGAGGAGGGAGTGAAAGGATGCCAGGTCCGCAGGGAGGCGAGTTTTTCTCCATTTCCGCTCGGCTGCCCGGAGCCCTGTTCTGTGAGCTCGCAATGAGTCGTCGAGCCACGGAGCGGGAGGGGAGGACCGAGCCGGCCTGGAAGATAGGGGACATAGAGAGTCAAAGGATGCAGAAAGGGAGGAGAGGAGGGTTGAGGAGGCAGAATCAGGAGATAGGTTGGAGAAGGTTTGAGCAGAGGGAAGAGATGATAGGATGGAAGAGGAGAGAGTACTCCATGTGTAACTCTGTGTTGTCTGTTCACACTGCTATGCTTTATCTTGGCCAGGTCGCAGTTGCAAATGAGAACTTGTTCTCAACTAGCCTACCTGGTTAAATAAAGGTGAAATAAAAAAATTAAATACAAAAAAAGGGGGGTCTTTGGGTAGGGGGTCTTTGGGTAGGGGGTCTTTGGGTAGGGGGGTCTTTGGGTAGGGGGTCTTTGGGTAGGGGGTCTTTGGGTAGGGGGTCTTTGGGTAGGGGTCTTTGGGTAGGAGGTCTTTGGGTAGGGGGTCTTTGGGTAGGGGTCTTTGGGTAGGGTCTTTGGGTAGGAGGTCTTTGGGTAGGGGTCTTTGGGTAGGGGGTCTTTGGGTAGGAGGTCTTTGGGTAGGGGGTCTTTGGGTGGGGGTCTTTGGGTAGGGGGTCTTTGGGTAGGGGGTCTTTGGGTAGGGGGTCTTTGGGTAGGGGTCTTTGGGTAGGGGGTCTTTGGGTAGGAGGTCTTTGGGTAGGGGTCTTTGGGTGGGGGTCTTTGGGTAGGGGGTCTTTGGGTAGGGGTCTTTGGGTAGGGGTTCTTTGGGTAGGGGTCTTTGGGTAGGGGGTCTTTGGGTAGGGGTCTTTGGGTAGGGGGTCTTTGGGTAGGGGTCTTTGGGTAGGGGTCTTTGGGTAGGAGGTCTTTGGGTAGGGGGTCTTTGGGTGGGGGTCTTTGGGTAGGGGTCTTTGGGTAGGGGGTCTTTGGGTAGGGGTCTTTGGGTAGGGGGTCTTTGGGTAGGGGGTCTTTGGGTAGGGGGTCTTTGGGTAGGAGGTCTTTGGGTAGGGGGTCTTTGGGTAGGGGTTCTTTGGTAGGGGGTCTTTGGGTGGGGGTTCTTTGGGTAGGGGTCTTTGGGTAGGGGTCTTTGGGTAGGGGGTCTTTGGGTAGGGGGTCTTTGGGTAGGGGGTCTTTGGGTAGGGGTCTTTCGGTAGGGGGTCTTTGGGTAGGGGGTCTTTGGGTAGGGGGTCTTTGGGTAGGAGGTCTTTGGGTAGGGGGGTCTTTGGGTAGGGGGTCTTTGGGTAGGGGGTCTTTGGGTAGGGGGTCTTTGGGTAGGGGGGTCTTTGGGTAGGGGGTCTTTGGGTAGGGGGTCTTTGGGTAGGGGGTCTTTGGGTAGGGGTCTTTGGGTAGGGGTCTTTGGGTAGGGGGTCTTTGTGTAGGGGGGTCTTTGGGTAGGGGGTCTTTGGGTAGGGGGGTCTTTGGGTAGGGGGGTCTTTGGGTAGGAGGTCTTTGGGTAGGAGGTCTTTGGGTAGGGGGTCTTTGGGTAGGAGGTCTTTGGGTAGGAGATCTTTGGGTAGGGGGTCTTTGGGTGGGGGGGTCTTTGGGTAGGGGGGTCTTTGGGTAGTCTCGTTTGGCTGCAGTGAAGGAGAGACCGCATGTTTTCGTTGCAGGCCGTGTCAGTGGCACTGTGTTGTCCTCAAAGCGGGCAAAAAAGTTATTTAGTCTGCCTGGGAGCAAGACATCCTGGTCCGTGACTGGGCTGGGTTTCTTCTTGTAGTCCGTGATTGACTGTAGACCCTGCCACATGCCTCTTGTGTCTGAGACTTTGAATTGAGATTCTACTTTGTCTCTGTACTGACGCTTAGCTTGTTTAATAGCCTCGCGGAGGGAATAGCTGCATTGTTTATATTCGGTCATGTTACCAGACACCTTGCCCTGATTAAAAGCAGTGGTTCGCGCTTTCAGTTTCACGCGAATGCTGCCATCAATCCACGGTTTCTGGTTAGGGAATGTTTTTATCGTTGCTATGGGAACAACATCTTCAACGCACGTTCTAATGAACTCGCACACCGAATCAGCGTATTCGTCAATATTTTTATCTGACGCAATACGAAACATGTCCCAGTCCACGTGATGGAAGCAGTCTTGGAGTGTGGAGTCAGCTTGGTCACACCAGCGTTGGACAGACCTCAGCGTGGGAGCCTCTTGTTTAAGTTTCTGTCTGTAGGCAGGGATCAACAAAATGGAGTCGTGGTCAGCTTTTCCGAAAGGGGGGCGGGGCAGGGCCTTATATGCGTCGCGGAAGTTAGAGTAACAATGATCCAAGGTTTTACCACCCCTGGTTGCGCAATCGATATGCTGATAAAATTTAGGGAGTCTTGTTTTCAGATTAGCTTTGTTAAAATCCCCAGCTACAATGAATGCAGCCTCCGGATAAATGGTTTCCAGTTTGCAAAGAGTTAAATAAAGTTTGTTCAGAGCCATCGATGTGTCTGCTTGGGGGGGATATATACGGCTGTGATTATAATCGAAGAGAATTCTCTTGGTAGATAATGCGGTCTACATTTGATTGTGAGGAATTCTAAATCAGGTGAACAGAAGGATTTGAGTTCCTGTATGTTTCTTTCATCACACAATGTCTCGTTAGTCATGAGGCATACGCCCCCGCCACTCTTCTTACCAGAAAGATGTTTGTTTCTGTCGGCGCAATGCGTGGAGAAACCCATTGGCTGCACCGCCCCGGATAGCGTCTTCCCAGTGAGCCATGTTTCGGTGAAGCAGAGGTCTTACCTTGGCACCTGGGACCAGTAGATAGTCTTACCTTGGGCCTTTGGACCAGTAGATAGTCTTACCTTGGGACCTGGGACCAGTAGATAGTCTTACCTTGGGCCTTTAGACCAGTCGAAAGTCTTACCTTGGGCCCTGGGACCAGTAGATAGTATTTCCTTGGCACCTGGAACCAGTAGATAGTCTTACCTTGGGACCTGGGACCAGTCAAAAGTCTTACCTTGGGCCTTTGGACCAGTAGATAGTCTTACCTTGGGACCTGGGACCAGTAGATAGTCTTACCTTGGGACCTGGGTCCAGTAGATAGTCTTACCTTGGGCATTTGGACCAGTAGATAGTCTTACCTTGGGACTTGGGACCAGTAGATAGTCCTACCTTGGGACCTGGGACCAGTAGATAGTCTTTCCTTGGCACCTGGAACCAGTAGATAGTCTTACCTTGGGACCTGGGACCAGTCAAAAGTCTTACCTTGGGCCTTTGGACCAGTAGATAGTCTTACCTTGGGACCTGGGACCAGTAGATAGTCTTACATTGGGACCTGGGACCAGTAGATAGTCCTACCTTGGGTCCTGGGACCAGTAGATAGTCTTACCTTGGGTCCTGGGACCAGTAGATAGTCTTACCTTGGGTCCTGGGACCAGTAGATAGTCTTACCTTGGGTCCTGGGACCAGTAGATAGTCTTACCTTGGGACCTGGGACCAGTAGATAGTCTTACCTTGGGTCCTGGGACCAGTAGATAGTCTTACCTTGGGTCCTGGGACCAGTAGATAGTCTTACCTTGGGACCTGGGACCAGTAGATAGTCCTACCTTGGGTCCTGGGACCAGTAGATAGTCTTACCTTGGGTCCTGGGACCAGTAGATAATCTTACCTTGGGTCCTGGGACCAGTAGATAGTCTTACCTTGGGACCTGGGACCAGTAGATAGTCCTACCTTGGGTCCTGGGACCAGTAGATAGTCTTACCTTGGGTCCTGGGACCAGTAGATAATCTTACCTTGGGTCCTGGGACCAGTAGATAGTCTTACCTTGGGACCTGGGACCAGTAGATAGTCTTACCTTGGGTCCTGGGACCAGTAGATAGTCTTACCTTGGGCCTTTAGACCAGTAGATAGTCTTACCTTGGGTCCTGGGACCAGTAGATAGTCCTGCCTTGGGCCCTGGGACCAGTAGATAGTCCTGCCTTGGGCCCTGGGACCAGTCGATAGACCAGTTCAGTTTAACTAGGCTTCTGATACTTCCTGGGTTCAGCATTCAATATGTCTTTTGTTTGCTGAACCCAGGACGTACTTAGTAGCCTAGTCAAACTGATAATTGACTGGCAACATAATTACCTGCTTAGTTCGACACTGAAGGAGATGACGCATCATTTGTTGTGAAATTTGATTTCGTTAGAAAAGCTGAAAAGATATTTTCCTAAGATAGAAAGTAATTTGAGCTAAAAAGTCAGTGATCAGGTGATTTGTAACATTGGAGTCGACCACCCTGAACAGCCAAACACCACCCTGAACAGCTAAACACCACCCTGAACAGCCAGGCACCACCCTGGACAGCCAGGCACCACCCTGGACAGCCAGGCACCACCCTGGACAGCCAAACACCACCCTGAGCAGCCAAACACCACCCTGAGCAGCCAAACACCACCCTGAACAGCCAAGCACCACCCTGGACAGCCAAACACCACCCTGAACAGCCAGGCACCACCCTGAACAGCCAAACACCACTCGGAACAGCCAAAAACCACCCTGGACAGCCAAACACCACCCTGAACAGCCAAGCACCACCCTGAACAGCCAAACACCACCATGAACAGCCAGGCACCACCCTGAACAGCCAAACACCACCTTGAACAGCCAATCACCACCCTGAACAGCCAAACACCACCCTGAACAGCCAATCACCACCCTGAACAGCCAGGCACCACCCTGAACAGCCAATCACCACCCTGAACAGCCAGGCACCACCCTGGACAGCCAGGCACCACTCTGAACAGCCAGGCACCACTCTGAACAGCCAGGCACCACCCTGGACAGCCAGGCACCACCCTGGACAGCCAATCACCACTCTGAACAGCCAGGCACCACCCTGAACAGCCAGGCACCACCCTGAACAGCCAGGCACCACCCTGAACAGCCAGGCACCACCCTGAACAGCCAAAAACCGCCCTGAACAGCCAGGCACCACCCTGAACAGCCAAACACCACCCTGAACAGCCAATCACCACCCTGAACAGCCAGGCACCACCCTGAACAGCCAAACACCACCCTGAACAGCCAGGCACCACCCTGAACAGCCAAACACCACCCTGAGCAGCCAAACACCACCCTGAACAGCCAATCACCACCCTGAACAGCCAGTCACCACCCTGAACAGCCAAACACCACTCGGAACAGCCAAAAACCACCCTGGACAGCCAAACACCACCCTGAACAGCCAAGCACCACCCTGAACAGCCAAATACCACCATGAACAGCCAGGCACCACCCTGAACAGCCAAACACCACCCTGAACAGCCAATCACCACCCTGAACAGCCAATCACCACCCTGAACAGCCAGGCACCACCCTGAACAGCCAGGCACCACCCTGAACAGCCAGGCACCACCCTGAACAGCCAGGCACCACCCTGAACAGCCAAAAACCGCCCTGAACAGCCAGGCACCACCCTGAACAGCCAAACACCACCCTGAACAGCCAATCACCACCCTGAACAGCCAAACACCACCCTGAACAGCCAATCACCACCCTGAACAGCCAGGCACCACCCTGAACAGCCAAACACCACCCTGAACAGCCAATCACCACCCTGAACAGCCAGGCACCACCCTGAACAGCCAATCACCACCCTGAACAGCCAGGCACCACCCTGGACAGCCAGGCACCACTCTGAACAGCCAAGCACCACCCTGAACAGCCAAACACCACCCTGAACAGCCAAGCACCACCCTGAACAGCCAAACACCACCATGAACAGCCAATCACCACCCTGAACAGCCAGGCACCACCCTGAACAGCCAGGCACCACCCTGAACAGCCAGGCACCACCCTGAACAGCCAGGCACCACCCTGAACAGCCAAACACCACCCTGAACAGCCAGGCACCACCCTGAACAGCCAAACACCACCCTGAGCAGCCAAACACCACCCTGAACAGCCAATCACCACCCTGAACAGCCAGGCACCACCCTGAACAGCCAATCACCACCCTGAACAGCCAAACACCACCCTGAACAGCCAATCACCACCCTGAACAGCCAAACATCACCCTGAACAGCCAATCACCACCCTGAACAGCCAGGCACCACCCTGAACAGCCAATCACCACCCTGAACAGCCAATCACCACCCTGAACAGCCAATCACCACCCTGAACAGCCAGTCACCACCCTGAACAGCCAGGCACCACCCTTTTTTATTTAACCTTTATTTATACAGGTTTTCCTCACTGAGATAACATTTCTTTTCCAAGGGAGACCTGGTCCAATAGCAGCCAAGAGAGACCTGGTCCAATAGCAGCCAAGAGAGACCTGGTCCAATAGCAGCCAAGAGAGACCTGGTCCAATAGCAGCCAAGAGAGACCTGGTCCAATAGCAGCCAAGGGAGACCTGGTCCAATAGCAGCAGGGGGAACAACGTTTCAGACTAAACAACTTACATACACTAACACAACATTAAATAAAACTATAAACACACATACAGTACAACAATTACATATTACGTTAAAAACACAAACGTCTTGACTAAAAACAGCTGGCCTAAAAACAATTACACTCTTCTGTGATATATACATCAATAAGGTGTTTAAAACTCCACCAACGAAACGAGATCATCACATTTTACAATGTTCAGGAGAGAATTTCAGGACCACGGAGCTGAGTAACTAAATCTATTTCTACCATGACCTGTTCTAATGTTTGGTACTGTTAGAAGCAAATCAGAATGGGACCGCAAATTATAATTATTTACTGATCTGATTAAAAAAGAACAGAGATAGAACAGGGTAGTGGCTGAGGCCTGCATATATATCACATCACTCAAATCTAAAACTGCCAGTAATGTATATCGTACCAGCTCCTTCCTGGTCTCCAGAGAAAAACAAGCCTTATGCCGGTAATTAAAACCTATTTTCAGCTTGAGCTTCCTTATCAAGTTCTCTACATGCACAGTGAAGCTCAGCTTATCATCAACCCACACACCCAAATATTTGTACACTTTAACTTGCTCTATAGTATATCCAGTCAATGTAGCAATGCCATGATTAGTTACATGCCTGGCATTTGAAAATATCATACATTTTGTTTAACCCAAATTTAGAATCAGCTTTAAATCATACAGATTCTGTTGTATGATGTTAAATGCTCTTTGGGCATTTTCAAAAGCCAAAGATAAACTACTACCACTTGAATAAAGAACAGTATCATCTGCATAAAAATGAACATCCGCTGTTTCAATAAGATCCCCAATGTTGTTGATGTACGAAATAAACAACAGTGGGCCCAAAATAGAACCTTGTGGAACACCTTAGCACACTTCTATGGACTCAGATTTACAATCATCTGCCATGACACATTGTATACGATTTGATAGGTAATTTATAAACCAATCTAGAGCATGACCAGTAATTCCACAACATTTTAACCTTTGCACTAGCACAGCATGGTCCACGGTGTCAAAAGTCTTCAACTAATATAAAAAAAACAGACACAAAATGTAACTACTTATCAAGAGCCCAGTGGATGTCATTTAAACCCTTTCATGTTGCTGAAACAGTGCTGTGCAGGCACCACTCTGGACAGCCAGGCACCACCCTGGACAGCCAGGCACCAGGCACCACCCTGAACAGCCAGGCACCACCCTGGACAGCCAGGCACCACCCTGGACAGCCAGACACCACCCTGGACAGCCAGGCACCACCCTGGACAGCCAGGCACCACTCTGGACAGCCAGGCACCACTCTGAACAGCCAGGCACCACTCTGGACAGCCAGGCACCACCCGGGACAGCCAGGCACCACTCTGGACAGCCAGGCACCACTCTGAACAGCCAGGCACCACTCTGAACAGCCAGGCACCACTCTGGACAGCCAGGCACCACCCTGGACAGCCAGGCACCACTCTGGACAGCCAGGCACCACTCTGAACAGCCAGGCACCACTCTGGACAGCCAGGCACCACCCTGGACAGCCAGGCACCAGGCACCACCCTGGACAGCCAGGCACCACCCTGGACAGCCAGGCACCACCCTGGACAGCCAGGCACCACTCTGGACAGCCAAGCACCACCCTGGACAGCCAGGCACCACTCTGAACAGCCAGGCACCACCCTGGACAGCCAGGCACCAGGTACCACCCTGAACAGCCAGGCACCACCCTGGACAGCCAGGCACCACCCTGGACAGCCAGGCACCACTCTGGACAGCCAAGCACCACCCTGGACAGCCAGGCACCACTCTGAGCAGCCAGGCACCACCCTGGACAGCCAGGCACCACTCTGGACAGCCAAGCACCACCCTGGAGAGCCAGACACCACCCTGGACAGCCAGGCACCACCCTGGACAGCCAGGCACCACCCTGGGCAGCCAGGCACCTCCCTGGACAGCCAGGCACCACCCTGGACAGCCAATCACCACCCTGGACAGCCAGGCTCCACCCTGGACAGCCAGGCACCACTCTGGACAACCAATCACCACCCTGGACAGCCAGGCACCACCCTGGACAGCCAGGCACCACCCTGGACCGCCAAACACCACCCTGAACAGCCAGGCACCACCCTGGACAGCCAATCACCACCCTGGACAGCCAGGCACCACACTGGACAGCCAATCACCACCCTGGACAGCCAAGCACCACCCTGGACAGCCAAACACCACCATGGACAGCCAAACACCACCCTGGACAGCTAGGCACCACCCTGGACAGCCAGGCACCACTTTGAACAGCCAGGCACCACCCTGGACAGCCAATCACCACCCTGGACAGCCAATCGCCACCCTGGACAGGCAGGCACCACACTGGACAGCCAATCACCACCCTGGACAGCCAATCGCCACCCTGGACAGCCAATCGCCACCCTGGACAGCCAAGCACCACTCTGGACTGCCAAGCACCACCCTGGACAGCCAATCACCACCCTGGACAGCCAGGCACCACACTGGACAGCCAGGCACCACCCTGGACAGCCAATCACCACCCTGGACAGCCAATCATCACCCTGGACAGCCAATCACCACCCTGGACAGCCAATCACCACCCTGGACAGCCAATCACCACTCTGGACAGCCAATCACCACCCTGGACAGCCAGGCACCACCCTGGACAGCCAGGCACCACCCTGGACCGCCAAACACCACCCTGAACAGCCAGGCACCACCCTGGACAGCCAATCACCACCCTGGACAGCCAGGCACCACACTGGACAGCCAATCACCACCCTGGACAGCCAAGCACCACCCTGGACAGCCAAACACCACCATGGACAGCCAAACACCACCCTGGACAGCTAGGCACCACCCTGGACAGCCAGGCACCACTTTGAACAGCCAGGCACCACCCTGGACAGCCAATCACCACCCTGGACAGCCAGGCACCACCCTGGACAGCCAGGCACCACCCTGGACAGCCAGGCACTACCCTGGACAGCCAAACCACCACCCTGGACAGACAAACACCACCCTGGACAGCCAATCGCCACCCTGGACAGGCAGGCACCACACTGGACAGCCAATCACCACCCTGGACAGCCAATCACCACCCTGGACAGCCAATCGCCACCCTGGACAGCCAATCGCCACCCTGGACAGCCAATCGCCACCCTGGACAGCCAATCGCCACCCTGGACAGCCAAGCACCACCCTGGACTGCCAAGCACCACCCTGGACAGCCAATCACCACCCTGGACAGCCAGGCACCACACTGGACAGCCAGGCACCACACTGGACAGCCAATCACCACCCTGGACAGCCAATCATCACCCTGGACAGCCAATCACCACCCTGGACAGCCAATCACCACCCTGGACAGCCAATCACCACTCTGGACAGCCAATCACCACCCTGGACAGCCAGGCACCACCCTGGACAGCCAGGCACCACCCTGGACCGCCAAACACCACCCTGAACAGCCAGGCACCACCCTGGACAGCCAATCACCACCCTGGACAGCCAGGCACCACACTGGACAGCCAATCACCACCCTGGACAGCCAAGCACCACCCTGGACAGCCAAACACCACCATGGACAGCCAAACACCACCCTAGACAGCTAGGCACCACCCTGGACAGCCAGGCACCACTTTGAACAGCCAGGCACCACCCTGGACAGCCAAACACCACCCTGGACAGCCAGGCACCACCCTGGACAGCCAGGCACCACCCTGGACAGCCAGGCACTACCCTGGACAGCCAATCACCACCCTGGACAGACAAACACCACCCTGGACAGCCAATCGCCACCCTGGACAGGCAGGCACCACACTGGACAGCCAATCACCACCCTGGACAGCCAATCACCACCCTGGACAGCCAATCGCCACCCTGGACAGCCAATCGCCACCCTGGACAGCCAATCGCCACCCTGGACAGCCAATCGCCACCCTGGACAGCCAATCGCCACCCTGGACAGCCAAGCACCACCCTGGACTGCCAAGCACCACCCTGGACAGCCAATCACCACCCTGGACAGCCAGGCACCACACTGGACAGCCAGGCACCACACTGGACAGCCAATCACCACCCTGGACAGCCAATCACCACCCTGGACAGCCAATCACCACCCTGGACAGCCAATCACCACCCTGGACAGCCAATCACCACCCTGGACAGCCAAGCACCACCCTGGACAGCCAAGCACCACCCTGGACAGCCAAGCACCACCCTGAACAGCCAAACGCCACCCTGGACAGCCAATCGCCACCCTGGACAGCCAATCGCCACCCTGGACAGCCAATCGCCACCCTGGACAGCCAATCGCCACCCTGGACAGCCAAGCACCACCCTGGACTGCCAAGCACCACCCTGGACAGCCAATCACCACCCTGGACAGCCAATCGCCACCCTGGACAGCCAATCGCCACCCTGGACAGCCAATCGCCACCCTGGACAGCCAATCGCCACCCTGGACAGCCAATCGCCACCCTGGACAGCCAAGCACCACCCTGGACTGCCAAGCACCACCCTGGACAGCCAATCACCACCCTGGACAGCCAGGCACCACACTGGACAGCCAGGCACCACACTGGACAGCCAATCACCACCCTGGACAGCCAATCATCACCCTGGACAGCCAATCACCACCCTGGACAGCCAATCACCACCCTGGACAGCCAATCACCACCCTGGACAGCCAAGCACCACCCTGGACAGCCAAGCACCACCCTGGACAGCCAAGCACCACCCTGAACAGCCAAACGCCAATGCCAAGTTTGTGCAAAGCTGGCATCAAGGCAAAGGGTGGCTACTTTGAAGAATCTCAAATATATTTTGATTTGTTTAACACTTTTTTTGGTTACTACATGATTCCATACGTTTTATTTAATAGTTTTGATATCTTCACTATTATTCTACAATGTAGAAATTAAAGAAAAAATAAATAAAAACTCTTGAATGAGTAGGTGTGTCCAAACTTTTGACTGGTACTGTACATCATGTTCCCAAAACTAGAAGACAGAAATACATCATGGTATGAGTTCTTCGATAAGAAGTAGAAGCTACGTACGTATGTATAGGACGGAAGGACAGGATGCTACTTGAAATGGTTAAAGTCTGATTCATTCAAGTCTTCAGTGAGAGAGGAAACATTGATGTTTGTAAACCCTCATGGAATTAGAATGTTTTGGTTTAACCAGGAAAGGTCTTTGAGGTTCGAAACCTCGTTTGCAACCTGGCAACATGTTCTGGGGTGTATTTACAAGGAACCAAACAGAAGCAAATGGGCTGAAACGGGGAGGGACCTGCCTCAATTTTTACAATAACAAACTCTTGTGTTTCTGTTGCAAAACTGTTTCTACTGTGTGCACTAATGAATACACCCCTGGTACTGCGAACTGTTTACCCGGAGGCCACAGCTCAGCGGGGGACGCCAACGTGTTCGTAGTCCTCTTCGTAGATGTCCCATACTAGCTTGTCCACCCCGTGCTCTTCCCCTGCCATCTCCAGCAGCCATTCAGCAGACAGCTCCAGGAGCGTTCCTCCACCCAGACTGCACGGGGGCACACAGGACACTGTTATAACCTCTTATAACTGAGCCATGCTGTAATATTAAGTAGCCAGGTGAGAACCCACAGGACACTGTTATAACCTCTTATAACTGAGCCATGCTGTAATATTAAGTAGCCAGGTCAGAACCCACAGGACACTGTTATAACCTCTTATAACTGAGCCATGCTGTAATATTAAGTAGCCAGGTCAGAACCCACAGGACACTGTTATAACCTCTTATAACTGAGCCATGCTGTAATATTAAGTAGCCAGGTGAGAACACACAGGACACTGTTATAACCTCTTATAACTGAGCCATGCTGTAATATTAAGTAGCCAGGTGAGAACCCACAGGACACTGTTATAACCTCTGGACAGGACACTAGTCTATCTCCTGTTTCTGTAGTGAGACAGCTTGATGTACAGGACACCCCCTGGACAGGACACTAGTCTAACTCCTGTAGACCTGGACAACATACCTGATTCAACTCATTGAGCGCTTGATGATTAGTTGAACCAGGTGCATTTGTTCCGGTCAACAGCAACGTGTGCTGTTTGGGGTCCAGAGGGACTGGAGTTGGCCTGTCGGGGGTCCAGGAGGACTGGAGTTGGCCTGTCGGGGGTCCAGGAGGACTGGAGTTGGCCTGTCGGGGGTCCAGGAGGACTGGAGTTGGGCAGTTGGGGGTCCAGGAGGACTGGAGTTGGCCTGTCGGGGTCCAGGGGGACTGGAGTTGGCCTGTCGGGGGTCCAGGAGGACTGGAGTTGGCCTGTCGGGGGTCCAGGAGGACTGGAGTTGGCCTGTCGGGGGTCCAGGAGGACTGGAGTTGGCCTGTCGGGGTCCAGGAGGACTGGAGTTGGCCTGTCGGGGTCCAGGAGGACTGGAGTTGGCCTGTCGGGGGTCCAGGAGGACTGGAGTTGGCCTGTCGGGGTCCAGGAGGACTGGAGTTGGGCAGTTGGGTGTCCAGGAGGTGTGGAGTTGGAATGTCGGGGGTACTGGAGTCGGGAACCACTGCTCTACAGGAACTCCCTCTATGTTTGACAGACAGTAGCACCATGTTTAAGAGAACACCCACACATCTGAATATAAGATGCCCTCCCCTAGTGGAACAGGCTCCAGGGTGAAGTTTCCCTAAGTACAGATCTAGGATCAGCTTACACTCCCCAATCCTACATTTAACCAGTGGGGGAAAATACAAATCTAACTTGAGATCAGCGTCTAGGGGCAACACCCTATAGCAGTGGAACAGTTCCCTGTCTCCTCCTGCCTCGAAGCACACAGCACAGAGGCCCATTATACCAGACAGGGACTGAGCAGTAATGTGCCAGACTCAATCAAAGAGTCTCTTTCAGGGCAGGCAGGCAGGCAGGCAGACAGACAGGGAACCCACCAGGGACAACAAACAGAGAAGAGGGGAGTAGCAGAGCAACCTTAGCCTGGGTTACCAGTCTGTTTAGCTAGCATTCCACTCCTCGTCATGATAGAGTGAGTACAAGGAGTGGAATGTTAGCACAAAACAGGTTTTGGACATCAGGCTAGAGCAAGAACCAGTCAATGAACATGTAGAGATAAACATCTGACAGGGAAGTGCTTTTGTTTTCATGACCTACATGCTAACAACCCTCTTAACTGTGAAACAGGATTATTATATATATGTTTGTTTTTTTATCTCAAAGTAAATATCTTTGGTATGACAATGAGTGCTTCAGGAAACAGAGGACAGTGACCATCTGAGTAACCCAATACTAACCCTACCTAGTCCTTACCTGGTCCCAGTAACTACTAACTACTAACACTACCTAGTCCTTACCTGGTCCCAGTAACTACTAACTATTAACCCTACCAAGTCCTTACCTGGTCCCAGTAACTACTAACTATTAACCCTAACTAGTCCTTACCTGGTCCCAGTAACTACTAACTACTAACCCTACCAAGTCCTTACCTTGTCCCAGTAACTACTAACTACTAACCCTACCAAGTCCTTACCTGGTCACAGTAACTACTAACTACTAACCCTACCAAGTCCTTACCTGGTCCCAGTAACTACTAACTATTAACCCTAACTAGTCCTTACCTGGTCCCAATAACTACTAACTATTAACCCTAACTAGTCCTTACCTGGTCCCAGTAACTACTAACTACTAACCCTACCAAGTCCTTACCTTGTCCCAGTAACTACTAACTATTAACCCTACCAAGTCCTTACCTGGTCCCAGTAACTACTAACCCTACCAAGTCCTTATCCCAGTAACTACTAACTACTAACACTACCAAGTCCTTATCCCAGTAACTACTAACTACTAACCCTACCAAGTCCTTACCTGGTCCCAGTAACTACTAACTACTAACCCTACATAGTCCTTACCTGGTCCCAGTAACTACTAACTACTAACCCTACATAGTCCTTACCTGGTCCCAGTAACTACTAACCCTACCAAGTCCTTACCTGGTCCCAGTAACTACTAACACTACCAAGTCCTTATCCCAGTAACTACTAACTACTAACACTACCAAGTCCTTATCCCAGTAACTACTAACTACTAACCCTACCAAGTCCTTACCTGGTCCCAGTAACTACTAACTACTAACCCTACATAGTCCTTACCTGGTCCCAGTAACTACTAACTATTAACCCTACATAGTCCTTACCTGGTCCCAGTAACTACTAACCCTACCAAGTCCTTACCTGGTCCCAGTAACTACTAACTACTAACCATACCTAGTCCTTACCTTGTCCCAGTAACTACTAACTATTAACCCTACCTAGTCCTTACCTGGTCCCAGTAACTACTAACTACTAACCATACCTAGTCCTTACCTTGTCCCAGTAACTACTAACTATTAACCCTACCTAGTCCTTACCTGGTCCCAGTAACTACTAACTATTAACCCTACATAGTCCTTACCTGGTCCCAGTAACTACTAACTATTAACCCTACCAAGTCCTTACCTTGTCCCAGTAACTACTAACCCTACCAAGTCCTTACCTTGTCCCTGTAACTACTAACCCTACCTAGTCCTTACCTGGTCCCAATAACTACTAACTACTAACCCTACCAAGTCCTTACCTTGTCCCAGTAACTACTAACCCTACCAAGTCCTTACCTTGTCCCAGTAACTACTAACCCTACCAAGTCCTTACCTTGTCCCAGTAACTACTAACACTACCAAGTCCTTACCTTGTCCCAGTAACTACTAACTATTAACCCTACCAAGTCCTTACCTGGTCCCAGTAACTACTAACTATTAACCCTACCAAGTCCTTACCTGGTCCCAGTAACTACTAACTACTAACCCTACCAAGTCCTTACCTGGTCCCAGTAACTACTAACTATTAACCCTACCAAGTCCTTACCTGGTCCCAGTAACTACTAACTATTAACCCTACATAGTCCTTACCTGGTCCCAGTAACTACTAACTATTAACCCTACCAAGTCCTTACCTGGTCCCAGTAACTACTAACTACTAACCCTACCAAGTCCTTACCTGGTCCCAGTAACTACTAACTATTAACCCTACCAAGTCCTTACCTGGTCCCAGTAACTACTAACTATTAACCCTACATAGTCCTTACCTGGTCCCAGTAACTACTAACTACTAACCCTACCAAGTCCTTACCTTGTCCCAGTAACTACTAACTACTAACCCTACCAAGTCCTTACCTGGTCCCAGTAACTACTAACTACTAACCCTACCAAGTCCTTACCTGGTCCCAGTAACTACTAACTACTAACCCTACCAAGTCCTTACCTTGTCCCAGTAACTACTAACTATTAACCCTACCAAGTCCTTACCTGGTCCCAGTAACTACTAACCCTACCAAGTCCTTATCCCAGTAACTACTAACTACTAACACTACCAAGTCCTTATCCCAGTAACTACTAACTACTAACCCTACCAAGTCCTTACCTGGTCCCAGTAACTACTAACTACTAACCCTACATAGTCCTTACCTGGTCCCAGTAACTACTAACTACTAACCCTACATAGTCCTTACCTGGTCCCAGTAACTACTAACCCTACCAAGTCCTTACCTGGTCCCAGTAACTACTAACACTACCAAGTCCTTATCCCAGTAACTACTAACTACTAACACTACCAAGTCCTTATCCCAGTAACTACTAACTACTAACCCTACCAAGTCCTTACCTGGTCCCAGTAACTACTAACTACTAACCCTACATAGTCCTTACCTGGTCCCAGTAACTACTAACTATTAACCCTACATAGTCCTTACCTGGTCCCAGTAACTACTAACCCTACCAAGTCCTTACCTGGTCCCAGTAACTACTAACTACTAACCATACCTAGTCCTTACCTTGTCCCAGTAACTACTAACTATTAACCCTACCTAGTCCTTACCTGGTCCCAGTAACTACTAACTACTAACCATACCTAGTCCTTACCTTGTCCCAGTAACTACTAACTATTAACCCTACCTAGTCCTTACCTGGTCCCAGTAACTACTAACTATTAACCCTACATAGTCCTTACCTGGTCCCAGTAACTACTAACTATTAACCCTACCAAGTCCTTACCTTGTCCCAGTAACTACTAACCCTACCAAGTCCTTACCTTGTCCCTGTAACTACTAACCCTACCTAGTCCTTACCTGGTCCCAATAACTACTAACTACTAACCCTACCAAGTCCTTACCTTGTCCCAGTAACTACTAACCCTACCAAGTCCTTACCTTGTCCCAGTAACTACTAACCCTACCAAGTCCTTACCTTGTCCCAGTAACTACTAACACTACCAAGTCCTTACCTTGTCCCAGTAACTACTAACTATTAACCCTACCAAGTCCTTACCTGGTCCCAGTAACTACTAACTATTAACCCTACCAAGTCCTTACCTGGTCCCAGTAACTACTAACTACTAACCCTACCAAGTCCGTACCTGGTCCCAGTAACTACTAACTATTAACCCTACCAAGTCCTTACCTGGTCCCAGTAACTACTAACTATTAACCCTACATAGTCCTTACCTGGTCCCAGTAACTACTAACTATTAACCCTACCAAGTCCTTACCTGGTCCCAGTAACTACTAACTACTAACCCTACCAAGTCCTTACCTGGTCCCAGTAACTACTAACTATTAACCCTACCAAGTCCTTACCTGGTCCCAGTAACTACTAACTATTAACCCTACATAGTCCTTACCTGGTCCCAGTAACTACTAACTACTAACCCTACCAAGTCCTTACCTTGTCCCAGTAACTACTAACTATTAACCCTACATAGTCCTTACCTGGTCCCAGTAACTACTAACTATTAACCCTACATAGTCCTTACCTGGTCCCAATAACTACTAACTACTAACCCTACCTAGTCCTTACCTTGTCCCAGTAACTACTAACTATTAACCCTACCAAGTCCTTACCTGGTCCCAGTAACTACTAACCCTACCTAGTCCTTACCTGGTCCCAGTAACTACTAACCCTACCAAGTCCTTACCTGGTCCCAGTAACTACTAACTATTAACCCTACCTAGTCCTTACCTGGTCCCAGTAACTACTAACCCTACCTAGTCCTTACCTGGTCCATGTAACTACTAACTATTAACCCTACCAAGTCCTTGTCCCAGTAACTACTAACTATTAACCCTACATAGTCCTTACCTGTTCCCAGTAACTACTAACCCTACCAAGTCCTTACCTGGTCCCAGTAACTACTAACTATTAACCCTACATAGTCCTTACCTGGTCCCAGTAACTACTAACTATTAACCCTAACTAGTCCTTACCTGGTCCCAGTAACTACTAACTACTAACCCTACAAGTCCTTACCTTGTCCCAGTAACTACTAACTACTAACCCTACCAAGTCCTTACCTGGTCCCAGTAACTACTAACTACTAACCCTACCAAGTCCTTACCTGGTCCCAGTAACTACTAACTATTATCCCTAACTAGTCCTTACCTGGTCCCAGTAACTACTAACTACTAACCCTACCAAGTCCTTACCTGGTCCCAGTAACTACTAACTACTAACCCTACCAAGTCCTTACCTGGTCCCAATAACTACTAACTATTAACCCTAACTAGTCCTTACCTGGTCCCAGTAACTACTAACTACTAACCCTACCAAGTCCTTACCTTGTCCCAGTAACTACTAACTATTAACCCTACCAAGTCCTTACCTGGTCCCAGTAACTACTAACCCTACCAAGTCCTTATCCCAGTAACTACTAACTACTAACACTACCAAGTCCTTATCCCAGTAACTACTAACTACTAACCCTACCAAGTCCTTACCTGGTCCCAGTAACTACTAACTACTAACCCTACATAGTCCTTACCTGGTCCCAGTAACTACTAACTACTAACCCTACATAGTCCTTACCTGGTCCCAGTAACTACTAACCCTACCAAGTCCTTACCTGGTCCCAGTAACTACTAACACTACCAAGTCCTTATCCCAGTAACTACTAACTACTAACACTACCAAGTCCTTATCCCAGTAACTACTAACTACTAACCCTACCAAGTCCTTACCTGGTCCCAGTAACTACTAACTACTAACCCTACATAGTCCTTACCTGGTCCCAGTAACTACTAACTATTAACCCTACATAGTCCTTACCTGGTCCCAGTAACTACTAACCCTACCAAGTCCTTACCTTGTCCCAGTAACTACTAACTATTAACCCTACCTAGTCCTTACCTGGTCCCAGTAACTACTAACTACTAACCATACCTAGTCCTTACCTTGTCCCAGTAACTACTAACTATTAACCCTACCTAGTCCTTACCTGGTCCCAGTAACTACTAACTATTAACCCTACATAGTCCTTACCTGGTCCCAGTAACTACTAACTATTAACCCTACCAAGTCCTTACCTTGTCCCAGTAACTACTAACCCTACCAAGTCCTTACCTTGTCCCTGTAACTACTAACCCTACCTAGTCCTTACCTGGTCCCAATAACTACTAACTACTAACCCTACCAAGTCCTTACCTTGTCCCAGTAACTACTAACCCTACCAAGTCCTTACCTTGTCCCAGTAACTACTAACCCTACCAAGTCCTTACCTTGTCCCAGTAACTACTAACCCTACCAAGTCCTTACCTTGTCCCAGTAACTACTAACTATTAACCCTACCAAGTCCTTACCTGGTCCCAGTAACTACTAACTATTAACCCTACCAAGTCCTTACCTGGTCCCAGTAACTACTAACTACTAACCCTACCAAGTCCTTACCTGGTCCCAGTAACTACTAACTATTAACCCTACCAAGTCCTTACCTGGTCCCAGTAACTACTAACTATTAACCCTACATAGTCCTTACCTGGTCCCAGTAACTACTAACTATTAACCCTACCAAGTCCTTACCTGGTCCCAGTAACTACTAACTACTAACCCTACCAAGTCCTTACCTGGTCCCAGTAACTACTAACTATTAACCCTACCAAGTCCTTACCTGGTCCCAGTAACTACTAACTATTAACCCTACATAGTCCTTACCTGGTCCCAGTAACTACTAACTACTAACCCTACCAAGTCCTTACCTTGTCCCAGTAACTACTAACTATTAACCCTACATAGTCCTACCTGGTCCCAGTAACTACTAACTATTAACCCTACATAGTCCTTACCTGGTCCCAATAACTACTAACTACTAACCCTACCTAGTCCTTACCTTGTCCCAGTAACTACTAACTATTAACCCTACAAGTCCTTACCTGGTCCCAGTAACTACTAACCCTACCTAGTCCTTACCTGGTCCCAGTAACTACTAACCCTACCAAGTCCTTACCTGGTCCCAGTAACTACTAACTATTAACCCTACCTAGTCCTTACCTGGTCCCAGTAACTACTAACCCTACCTAGTCCTTACCTGGTCCCAGTAACTACTAACTATTAACCCTACCAAGTCCTTGTCCCAGTAACTACTAACTATTAACCCTACATAGTCCTTACCTGTTCCCAGTAACTACTAACCCTACCAAGTCCTTACCTGGTCCCAGTAACTACTAACTATTAACCCTACATAGTCCTTACCTGGTCCCAGTAACTACTAACTATTAACCCTACATAGTCCTTACCTGGTCCCAGTAACTACTAACTATTAACCCTACCAAGTCCTTACCTGGTCCCAGTAACTACTAACTATTAACCCTACATAGTCCTTACCTGGTCCCAGTAACTACTAACCCTACCTAGTCCTTACCTGGTCCCAGTAACTACTAACTATTAACCCTACATAGTCCATACCTGGTCCCAGTAACTACTAACCCTACCTAGTCCTTACCTGGTCCCAGTAACTACTAACTATTAACCCTACATAGTCCTTACCTGGTCCCAGTAACTACTAACCCTACCTAGTCCTTACCTGGTCCCAGTAACTACTAACCCTACCTAGTCCTTACCTGGTCCCAGTAACTACTAACTATTAACCCTACATAGTCCTTACCTGGTCCCAGTAACTACTAACTACTAACCCTACCAAGTCCTTACCTTGTCCCAGTAACTACTAACTATTAACCCTACCAAGTCCTTACCTGGTCCCAGTAACTACTAACCCTACCAAGTCCTTATCCCAGTAACTACTAACTACTAACACTACCAAGTCCTTATCCCAGTAACTACTAACTACTAACCCTACCAAGTCCTTACCTGGTCCCAGTAACTACTAACTACTAACCCTACATAGTCCTTACCTGGTCCCAGTAACTACTAACTACTAACCCTACATAGTCCTTACCTGGTCCCAGTAACTACTAACCCTACCAAGTCCTTACCTGGTCCCAGTAACTACTAACACTACCAAGTCCTTATCCCAGTAACTACTAACTACTAACACTACCAAGTCCTTATCCCAGTAACTACTAACTACTAACCCTACCAAGTCCTTACCTGGTCCCAGTAACTACTAACTACTAACCCTACATAGTCCTTACCTGGTCCCAGTAACTACTAACTATTAACCCTACATAGTCCTTACCTGGTCCCAGTAACTACTAACCCTACCAAGTCCTTACCTTGTCCCAGTAACTACTAACTATTAACCCTACCTAGTCCTTACCTGGTCCCAGTAACTACTAACTACTAACCATACCTAGTCCTTACCTTGTCCCAGTAACTACTAACTATTAACCCTACCTAGTCCTTACCTGGTCCCAGTAACTACTAACTATTAACCCTACATAGTCCTTACCTGGTCCCAGTAACTACTAACTATTAACCCTACCAAGTCCTTACCTTGTCCTAGTAACTACTAACCCTACCAAGTCCTTACCTTGTCCCTGTAACTACTAACCCTACCTAGTCCTTACCTGGTCCCAATAACTACTAACTACTAACCCTACCAAGTCCTTACCTTGTCCCAGTAACTACTAACCCTACCAAGTCCTTACCTTGTCCCAGTAACTACTAACCCTACCAAGTCCTTACCTTGTCCCAGTAACTACTAACCCTACCAAGTCCTTACCTTGTCCCAGTAACTACTAACTATTAACCCTACCAAGTCCTTACCTGGTCCCAGTAACTACTAACTATTAACCCTACCAAGTCCTTACCTGGTCCCAGTAACTACTAACTACTAACCCTACCAAGTCCTTACCTGGTCCCAGTAACTACTAACTATTAACCCTACCAAGTCCTTACCTGGTCCCAGTAACTACTAACTATTAACCCTACATAGTCCTTACCTGGTCCCAGTAACTACTAACTATTAACCCTACCAAGTCCTTACCTGGTCTCAGTAACTACTAACTACTAACCCTACCAAGTCCTTACCTGGTCCCTGTAACTACTAACCCTACCTAGTCCTTACCTGGTCCCAATAACTACTAACTACTAACCCTACCAAGTCCTTACCTTGTCCCAGTAACTACTAACCCTACCAAGTCCTTACCTTGTCCCAGTAACTACTAACCCTACCAAGTCCTTACCTTGTCCCAGTAACTACTAACACTACCAAGTCCTTACCTTGTCCCAGTAACTACTAACTATTAACCCTACCAAGTCCTTACCTGGTCCCAGTAACTACTAACTATTAACCCTACCAAGTCCTTACCTGGTCCCAGTAACTACTAACTACTAACCCTACCAAGTCCTTACCTGGTCCCAGTAACTACTAACTATTAACCCTACCAAGTCCTTACCTGGTCCCAGTAACTACTAACTATTAACCCTACATAGTCCTTACCTGGTCCCAGTAACTACTAACTATTAACCCTACCAAGTCCTTACCTGGTCCCAGTAACTACTAACTACTAACCCTACCAAGTCCTTACCTGGTCCCAGTAACTACTAACTATTAACCCTACCAAGTCCTTACCTGGTCCCAGTAACTACTAACTATTAACCCTACATAGTCCTTACCTGGTCCCAGTAACTACTAACTACTAACCCTACCAAGTCCTTACCTTGTCCCAGTAACTACTAACTATTAACCCTACATAGTCCTTACCTGGTCCCAATAACTACTAACTACTAACCCTACCTAGTCCTTACCTTGTCCCAGTAACTACTAACTATTAACCCTACCAAGTCCTTACCTGGTCCCAGTAACTACTAACCCTACCTAGTCCTTACCTGGTCCCAGTAACTACTAACCCTACCAAGTCCTTACCTGGTCCCAGTAACTACTAACTATTAACCCTACCTAGTCCTTACCTGGTCCCAGTAACTACTAACCCTACCTAGTCCTTACCTGGTCCCAGTAACTACTAACTATTAACCCTACCAAGTCCTTGTCCCAGTAACTACTAACTATTAACCCTACATAGTCCTTACCTGTTCCCAGTAACTACTAACCCTACCAAGTCCTTACCTGGTCCCAGTAACTACTAACTATTAACCCTACATAGTCCTTACCTGGTCCCAGTAACTACTAACTATTAACCCTAACTAGTC
Organism: Oncorhynchus keta; assembly: GCF_023373465.1. Classification (NCBI taxonomy): domain Eukaryota; kingdom Metazoa; phylum Chordata; class Actinopteri; order Salmoniformes; family Salmonidae; genus Oncorhynchus; species Oncorhynchus keta. The sequence goes on along the minus strand of NW_026287257.1, from coordinate 11,783 downwards.
CTTACCTGGTCCCAGTAACTACTAACTACTAACCCTACCAAGTCCTTACCTTGTCCCAGTAACTACTAACTACTAACCCTACCAAGTCCTTACCTGGTCCCAGTAACTACTAACTACTAACCCTACCAAGTCCTTACCTGGTCCCAGTAACTACTAACTATTATCCCTAACTAGTCCTTACCTGGTCCCAGTAACTACTAACTACTAACCCTACCAAGTCCTTACCTGGTCCCAGTAACTACTAACTACTAACCCTACCAAGTCCTTACCTGGTCCCAATAACTACTAACTATTAACCCTAACTAGTCCTTACCTGGTCCCAGTAACTACTAACTACTAACCCTACCAAGTCCTTACCTTGTCCCAGTAACTACTAACTATTAACCCTACCAAGTCCTTACCTGGTCCCAGTAACTACTAACCCTACCAAGTCCTTATCCCAGTAACTACTAACTACTAACACTACCAAGTCCTTATCCCAGTAACTACTAACTACTAACCCTACCAAGTCCTTACCTGGTCCCAGTAACTACTAACTACTAACCCTACATAGTCCTTACCTGGTCCCAGTAACTACTAACTACTAACCCTACATAGTCCTTACCTGGTCCCAGTAACTACTAACCCTACCAAGTCCTTACCTGGTCCCAGTAACTACTAACACTACCAAGTCCTTATCCTTGTAACTACTAACTACTAACACTACCAAGTCCTTATCCCAGTAACTACTAACTACTAACCCTACCAAGTCCTTACCTGGTCCCAGTAACTACTAACTACTAACCCTACATAGTCCTTACCTGGTCCCAGTAACTACTAACTATTAACCCTACATAGTCCTTACCTGGTCCCAGTAACTACTAACCCTACCAAGTCCTTACCTTGTCCCAGTAACTACTAACTATTAACCCTACCTAGTCCTTACCTGGTCCCAGTAACTACTAACTACTAACCATACCTAGTCCTTACCTTGTCCCAGTAACTACTAACTATTAACCCTACCTAGTCCTTACCTGGTCCCAGTAACTACTAACTATTAACCCTACATAGTCCTTACCTGGTCCCAGTAACTACTAACTATTAACCCTACCAAGTCCTTACCTTGTCCCAGTAACTACTAACCCTACCAAGTCCTTACCTTTTGTCCCTGTAACTACTAACCCTACCTAGTCCTTACCTGGTCCCAATAACTACTAACTACTAACCCTACCAAGTCCTTACCTTGTCCCAGTAACTACTAACCCTACCAAGTCCTTACCTTGTCCCAATAACTACTAACCCTACCAAGTCCTTACCTTGTCCCAGTAACTACTAACCCTACCAAGTCCTTACCTTGTCCCAGTAACTACTAACTATTAACCCTACCAAGTCCTTACCTGGTCCCAGTAACTACTAACTATTAACCCTACCAAGTCCTTACCTGGTCCCAGTAACTACTAACTACTAACCCTACCAAGTCCTTACCTGGTCCCAGTAACTACTAACTATTAACCCTACCAAGTCCTTACCTGGTCCCAGTAACTACTAACTATTAACCCTACATAGTCCTTACCTGGTCCCAGTAACTACTAACTATTAACCCTGCATGTCCTTACCTGGTCCCAGTAACTACTAACTACTAACCCTACCAAGTCCTTACCTGGTCCCAGTAACTACTAACTATTAACCCTACCAGGTCCTTACCTGGTCCCAGTAACTACTAACTATTAACCCTACATAGTCCTTACCTGGTCCCAGTAACTACTAACTACTAACCCTACCAAGTCCTTACCTTGTCCCAGTAACTACTAACTATTAACCCTACATAGTCCTTACCTGGTCCCAGTAACTACTAACTATTAACCCTACATAGTCCTTACCTGGTCCCAATAACTACTAACTACTAACCCTACCTAGTCCTTACCTTGTCCCAGTAACTACTAACTATTAACCCTACCAAGTCCTTACCTGGTCCCAGTAACTACTAACCCTACCTAGTCCTTACCTGGTCCCAGTAACTACTAACCCTACCAAGTCCTTACCTGGTCCCAGTAACTACTAACTATTAACCCTACCTAGTCCTTACCTGGTCCCAGTAACTACTAACCCTACCTAGTCCTTACCTGGTCCCAGTAACTACTAACTATTAACCCTACCAAGTCCTTGTCCCAGTAACTACTAACTATTAACCCTACATAGTCCTTACCTGTTCCCAGTAACTACTAACCCTACCAAGTCCTTACCTGGTCCCAGTAACTACTAACTATTAACCCTACATAGTCCTTACCTGGTCCCAGTAACTACTAACTATTAACCCTACATAGTCCTTACCTGGTCCCAGTAACTACTAACTATTAACCCTACCAAGTCCTTACCTGGTCCCAGTAACTACTAACTATTAACCCTACATAGTCCTTACCTGGTCCCAGTAACTACTAACCCTACCTAGTCCTTACCTGGTCCCAGTAACTACTAACTATTAACCCTACATAGTCCATACCTGGTCCCAGTAACTACTAACCCTACCTAGTCCTTACCTGGTCCCAGTAACTACTAACTATTAACCCTACATAGTCCTTACCTGGTCCCAGTAACTACTAACCTACCTAGTCTCTACCTGGTCCCAGTAACTACTAACCCTACCTAGTCCTTACCTGGTCCCAGTAACTACTAACTATTAACCCTACATAGTCCTTACCTGGTCCCAGTAACTACTAACTACTAACCCTACCAAGTCCTTACCTTGTCCCAGTAACTACTAACTATTAACCCTACCAAGTCCTTACCTGGTCCCAGTAACTACTAACCCTACCAAGTCCTTATCCCAGTAACTACTAACTACTAACACTACCAAGTCCTTATCCCAGTAACTACTAACTACTAACCCTACCAAGTCCTTACCTGGTCCCAGTAACTACTAACTACTAACCTACATAGTCCTTACCTGGTCCCAGTAACTACTAACTACTAACCCTACATAGTCCTTACCTGGTCCCAGTAACTACTAACCCTACCAAGTCCTTACCTGGTCCCAGTAACTACTAACACTACCAAGTCCTTATCCCAGTAACTACTAACTACTAACACTACCAAGTCCTTATCCCAGTAACTACTAACTACTAACCCTACCAAGTCCTTACCTGGTCCCAGTAACTACTAACTACTAACCCTACATAGTCCTTACCTGGTCCCAGTAACTACTAACTATTAACCCTACATAGTCCTTACCTGGTCCCAGTAACTACTAACCCTACCAAGTCCTTACCTTGTCCCAGTAACTACTAACTATTAACCCTACCTAGTCCTTACCTGGTCCCAGTAACTACTAACTACTAACCATACCTAGTCCTTACCTTGTCCCAGTAACTACTAACTATTAACCTACCTAGTCCTTACCTGGTCCCAGTAACTACTAACTATTAACCCTACATAGTCCTTACCTGGTCCCAGTAACTACTAACTATTAACCCTACCAAGTCCTTACCTTGTCCCAGTAACTACTAACCCTACCAAGTCCTTACCTTGTCCCTGTAACTACTAACCCTACCTAGTCCTTACCTGGTCCCAATAACTACTAACTACTAACCCTACCAAGTCCTTACCTTGTCCCAGTAACTACTAACCCTACCAAGTCCTTACCTTGTCCCAGTAACTACTAACCCTACCAAGTCCTTACCTTGTCCCAGTAACTACTAACCCTACCAAGTCCTTACCTTGTCCCAGTAACTACTAACTATTAACCCTACCAAGTCCTTACCTGGTCCCAGTAACTACTAACTATTAACCCTACCAAGTCCTTACCTGGTCCCAGTAACTACTAACTACTAACCCTACCAAGTCCTTACCTGGTCCCAGTAACTACTAACTATTAACCCTACCAAGTCCTTACCTGGTCCCAGTAACTACTAACTATTAACCCTACATAGTCCTTACCTGGTCCCAGTAACTACTAACTATTAACCCTACCAAGTCCTTACCTGGTCCCAGTAACTACTAACTACTAACCCTACCAAGTCCTTACCTGGTCCCAGTAACTACTAACTATTAACCCTACCAAGTCCTTACCTGGTCCCAGTAACTACTAACTATTAACCCTACATAGTCCTTACCTGGTCCCAGTAACTACTAACTACTAACCCTACCAAGTCCTTACCTTGTCCCAGTAACTACAACTATTAACCCTACATAGTCCTTACCTGGTCCCAGTAACTACTAACTATTAACCCTACATAGTCCTTACCTGGTCCCAATAACTACTAACTACTAACCCTACCTAGTCCTTACCTTGTCCCAGTAACTACTAACTATTAACCCTACCAAGTCCTTACCTGGTCCCAGTAACTACTAACCCTACCTAGTCCTTACCTGGTCCCAGTAACTACTAACCCTACCAAGTCCTTACCTGGTCCCAGTAACTACTAACTATTAACCCTACCTAGTCCTTACCTGGTCCCAGTAACTACTAACCCTACCTAGTCCTTACCTGGTCCCAGTAACTACTAACCCTACCTAGTCCTTACCTGGTCCCAGTAACTACTAACTATTAACCCTACCAAGTCCTTGTCCCAGTAACTACTAACTATTAACCCTACATAGTCCTTACCTGTTCCCAGTAACTACTAACCCTACCAAGTCCTTACCTGGTCCCAGTAACTACTAACTATTAACCCTACATAGTCCTTACCTGGTCCCAGTAACTACTAACTATTAACCCTACATAGTCCTTACCTGGTCCCAGTAACTACTAACTATTAACCTACCAAGTCCTTACCTGGTCCCAGTAACTACTAACTATTAACCCTACATAGTCCTTACCTGGTCCCAGTAACTACTAACCCTACCTAGTCCTTACCTGGTCCCAGTAACTACTAACTATTAACCCTACATAGTCCATACCTGGTCCCAGTAACTACTAACCCTACCTAGTCCTTACCTGGTCCCAGTAACTACTAACTATTAACCCTACATAGTCCTTACCTGGTCCCAGTAACTACTAACCCTACCTAGTCCTTACCTGGTCCCAGTAACTACTAACCCTACCTAGTCCTTACCTGGTCCCAGTAACTACTAACTATTAACCCTACATAGTCCTTACCTGGTCCCAGTAACTACTAACTACTAACCCTACCAAGTCCTTACCTTGTCCCAGTAACTACTAACTATTAACCCTACCAAGTCCTTACCTGGTCCCAGTAACTACTAACCCTACCAAGTCCTTATCCCAGTAACTACTAACTACTAACACTACCAAGTCCTTATCCCAGTAACTACTAACTACTAACCCTACCAAGTCCTTACCTGGTCCCAGTAACTACTAACTACTAACCCTACATAGTCCTTACCTGGTCCCAGTAACTACTAACTACTAACCCTACATAGTCCTTACCTGGTCCCAGTAACTACTAACCCTACCAAGTCCTTACCTGGTCCCAGTAACTACTAACACTACCAAGTCCTTATCCCAGTAACTACTAACTACTAACACTACCAAGTCCTTATCCCAGTAACTACTAACTACTAACCCTACCAAGTCCTTACCTGGTCCCAGTAACTACTAACTACTAACCCTACATAGTCCTTACCTGGTCCCAGTAACTACTAACTATTAACCCTACATAGTCCTTACCTGGTCCCAGTAACTACTAACCCTACCAAGTCCTTACCTTGTCCCAGTAACTACTAACTATTAACCCTACCTAGTCCTTACCTGGTCCCAGTAACTACTAACTACTAACCATACCTAGTCCTTACCTTGTCCCAGTAACTACTAACTATTAACCCTACCTAGTCCTTACCTGGTCCCAGTAACTACTAACTATTAACCCTACATAGTCCTTACCTGGTCCCAGTAACTACTAACTATTAACCCTACCAAGTCCTTACCTTGTCCCAGTAACTACTAACCCTACCAAGTCCTTACCTTGTCCCTGTAACTACTAACCCTACCTAGTCCTTACCTGGTCCCAATAACTACTAACTACTAACCCTACCAAGTCCTTACCTTGTCCCAGTAACTACTAACCCTACCAAGTCCTTACCTTGTCCCAGTAACTACTAACCCTACCAAGTCCTTACCTTGTCCCAGTAACTACTAACCCTACCAAGTCCTTACCTTGTCCCAGTAACTACTAACTATTAACCCTACCAAGTCCTTACCTGGTCCCAGTAACTACTAACTATTAACCCTACCAAGTCCTTACCTGGTCCCAGTAACTACTAACTACTAACCCTACCAAGTCCTTACCTGGTCCCAGTAACTACTAACTATTAACCCTACCAAGTCCTTACCTGGTCCCAGTAACTACTAACTATTAACCCTACATAGTCCTTACCTGGTCCCAGTAACTACTAACTATTAACCCTACCAAGTCCTTACCTGGTCCCAGTAACTACTAACTACTAACCCTACCAAGTCCTTACCTGGTCCCAGTAACTACTAACTATTAACCCTACCAAGTCCTTACCTGGTCCCAGTAACTACTAACTATTAACCCTACATAGTCCTTACCTGGTCCCAGTAACTACTAACTACTAACCCTACCAAGTCCTTACCTTGTCCCAGTAACTACTAACTATTAACCCTACATAGTCCTTACCTGGTCCCAGTAACTACTAACTATTAACCCTACATAGTCCTTACCTGGTCCCAATAACTACTAACTACTAACCCTACCTAGTCCTTACCTTGTCCCAGTAACTACTAACTATTAACCCTACCAAGTCCTTACCTGGTCCCAGTAACTACTAACCCTACCTAGTCCTTACCTGGTCCCAGTAACTACTAACCCTACCAAGTCCTTACCTGGTCCCAGTAACTACTAACTATTAACCCTACCTAGTCCTTACCTGGTCCCAGTAACTACTAACCCTACCTAGTCCTTACCTGGTCCCAGTAACTACTAACTATTAACCCTACCAAGTCCTTGTCCCAGTAACTACTAACTATTAACCCTACATAGTCCTTACCTGTTCCCAGTAACTACTAACCCTACCAAGTCCTTACCTGGTCCCAGTAACTACTAACTATTAACCCTACATAGTCCTTACCTGGTCCCAGTAACTACTAACTATTAACCCTACATAGTCCTTACCTGGTCCCAGTAACTACTAACTATTAACCCTACCAAGTCCTTACCTGGTCCCAGTAACTACTAACTATTAACCCTACATAGTCCTTACCTGGTCCCAGTAACTACGAACCCTACCTAGTCCTTACCTGGTCCCAGTAACTACTAACTATTAACCCTACATAGTCCATACCTGGTCCCAGTAACTACTAACCCTACCTAGTCCTTACCTGGTCCCAGTAACTACTAACTATTAACCCTACATAGTCCTTACCTGGTCCCAGTAACTACTAACCCTACCTAGTCCTTACCTGGTCCCAGTAACTACTAACCCTACCTAGTCCTTACCTGGTCCCAGTAACTACTAACTATTAACCCTACATAGTCCTTACCTGGTCCCAGTAACTACTAACCCTACCAAGTCCTTACCTGGTCCCAGTAACTACTAATCCTAACTAGTCCTTACCTGGTCCCAGTAACTACTAACTATTAACCCTACATAGTCCTTACCTGGTCCCAGTAACTACTAACCCTACCTAGTCCTTACCTGGTCCCAATAACTACTAACTACTAACCCTAACTAGTCCTTACCTGGTCCCAGTAACTACTAACTATTAACCCTACCTAGTCCTTACCTGGTCCCAGTAACTACTAACCCTACCTAGTCCTTACCTGGTCCCAGTAACTACTAATGCTACCAAGTCCTTACCTGGTCCCAGTAACTACTAACTATTAACCCTACCTAGTCCTTACCTGGTCCCAGTAACTACTAACCCTACCTAGTCCTTACCTGGTCCCAGTAACTACTAACTATTAACCCTACCAAGTCCTTGTCCCAGTAACTACTAACTATTAACCCTACATAGTCCTTACCTGTTCCTGTAGTAACTACTAACCCTACCAAGTCCTTACCTGGTCCCAGTAACTACTAACTATTAACCCTGCATAGTCCTTACCTGGTCCCAGTAACTACTAACTATTAACCCTACATAGTCCTTACCTGGTCCCAGTAACTACTAACTATTAACCCTACCAAGTCCTTACCTGGTCCCAGTAACTACTAACTATTAACCCTACATAGTCCTTACCTGGTCCCAGTAACTACTAACCCTACCTAGTCCTTACCTGGTCCCAGTAACTACTAACTATTAACCCTACATAGTCCATACCTGGTCCCAGTAACTACTAACCCTACCTAGTCCTTACCTGGTCCCAGTAACTACTAACCCTACCTAGTCCTTACCTGGTCCCAGTAACTACTAACTATTAACCCTACCAAGTCCTTGTCCCAGTAACTACTAACTATTAACCCTACATAGTCCTTACCTGGTCCCAGTAACTACTAACCCTACCAAGTCCTTACCTGGTCCCAGTAACTACTAACTATTAACCCTACATAGTCCTTACCTGGTCCCAGTAACTACTAACTATTAACCCTACATAGTCCTTACCTGGTCCCAGTAACTACTAACTATTAACCCTACCAAGTCCTTACCTGGTCCCAGTAACTACTAACTATTAACCCTACATAGTCCTTACCTGGTCCCAGTAACTACTAACCTACCTAGTCCTTACCTGGTCCCAGTAACTACTAACTATTAACCCTACATAGTCCTTACCTGGTCCCAGTAACTACTAACCCTACCTAGTCCTGGTCCCAGTAACTACTAACCCTACCTAGTCCTTACCTGGTCCCAGTAACTACTAACTATTAACCCTACATAGTCCTTACCTGGTCCCAGTAACTACTAACCCTACCAAGTCCTTACCTGGTCCCAGTAACTACTAATCCTAACTAGTCCTTACCTGGTCCCAGTAACTACTAACTATTAACCCTACATAGTCCTTACCTGGTCCCAGTAACTACTAACCCTACCTAGTCCTTACCTGGTCCCAATAACTACTAACTACTAACCCTAACTAGTCCTTACCTGGTCCCAGTAACTACTAACTATTAACCCTACATAGTCCTTACCTGGTCCCAGTAACTACTAATCCTAACTAGTCCTTACCTGGTCCCAGTAACTACTAACTATTAACCCTACATAGTCCTTACCTGGTCCCAGTAACTACTAACCCTAACTAGTCCTTACCTGGTCCCAATAACTACTAACTACTAACCCTAACTAGTCCTTACCTGGTCCCAGTAACTACTAACTATTAACCCTACCTAGTCCTTATCTGGTCCCAGTAACGACTAACCCTACCTAGTCCTTACCTGGTCCCAGTACCGACTAACTACTAACCATACCTAGTCCCAGTAACTACTAACCCTACCTAGTCCTTACTTGGTCCCAGTAACTACTAACTACTAACTCTACCTAGTCCATACCTGGTCCCAGTAACTACTAACCCTACCTAGTCCTTACCTGGTCCCAGTAACTACTAACTAATAACCCTACCTAGTCCTTACCTGGTCCCAGTAACTACTAACTATTAACCCTATCTAGTCCTTATCTGGTCCCAGTAACTACTAACCCTACCTAGGCCTTACCTGGTCCCAGTAACTACTAACTATTAAACCTACCTAGTCCTTACCTGGTCCCAATAACTACTAACCCTACCTAGTCCTTACCTGGTCCCAGTGACTACTGACTACTAACCCTACCTAGTCCTTACCTGGTCCCACTAACTACTGACTACTAACCATACCTGGTCCCAGTAACTATTAACTATTAACCCTATCTAGTCCTTATCTGGTCCCAGTAACTACTAACCCTACCTAGGCCTTACCTGGTCCCAGTAACTACTAACTACTAACCCTACCTAGTCCTTACCTGGTCCCAGTGACTACTGACTACTAACCCTACCTAGTCCTTACCTGGTCCCACTAACTACTGACTACTAACCATACCTGGTCCCAGTAACTACTAACTATTAACCCTATCTAGTCCTTATCTGGTCCCAGTAACTACTAACCCTACCTAGGCCTTACCTGGTCCCAGTAACTACTAACTACTAACCCTACCTTGTCCTTACCTGGTCCCAGTAACTACTAACTACTAACCCTGCCTAGTCCTTACCTGGTCCCAGTAACTACTAACTACGAACCCTACCTATTCCTTACCTGGTCCCAGTAACTTCTAACTATTAACCCTATCTAGTCCTTATCTGGTCCCAGTAACTACTAACCCTACCTAGTCCTTACCTGGTCCCAGTAACTACTAACTACTAACTCTACCTAGTCCATACCTGGTCCCAGTAACTACTAACCCTACCTAGTCCTTACCTGGTCCCAGTAACTACTAACTAATAACCCTACCTAGTCCTTACCTGGTCCCAGTAACTACTAACCCCACCTAGTCCTTACCTGGTCCCAGTAACTACTAACTATTAACCCTACCTAGTCCTTATCTGCTCCCAGTAACTACTAACTACTAACCCTACCTAGTCCTTTCCTGGTCCCAGTAACTACTAACTACCAACCCTACCTAGTCCTGACCTTGTCCCAGTAACTATTAACTATTAACCCTACCTAGTCATTATCTGGTCCCAGTAACTACTAACTACTAACCCTATGTAGTCCTTACCTGGTCCCAGTAACTACTAACCCTACCTAGTCCTTACCTGGTCCCAGTAACTACTAACTATTAACCCTACCTAGTCCTTACCTGGTCCCAGTAACGACTAACCCTACCTAGTCCTTACCTGGTCCCAGTACCGACTAACTACTAACCATACCTAGTCCCAGTAACTACTAACCCTAACTAGTCCTTACCTGGTCCCAGTAACTACTAACTACTAACCCTAACTAGTCCTTATCTGGTCCCAGTAATTACTAACCCTACCTAGTCCTTACCTGGTCCCAGTAACTACTGACTACTAACCCTACCTAGTCCTTACCTGGTCCCAGTGACTACTGACTACTAACCCTACCTAGTCCTTACCTGGTCCCAGTGACTACTGACTACTAACCCTACCTAGTCCTTACCTGGTCCCAGTAACTACTAACTACTAACCCTACCTAGTCCTTACCTGGTCCCAGTGACTACTGACTACTAACCCTACCTAGTCCTTACCTGGTCCCAGTGACTACTGACTACTAACCCTACCTAGTCCTTACCTGGTCCCAGTGACTACTGACTACTAACCCTACCTAGTCCTTACTTGGTCCCAGTAACCCATCAGAGGAGAGGACAGGAGGCCAGCCACCTGTGAGGACAGGAGGCCAGCCACCTGAGAGGACAGGAGGCCAGCCACCTGAGAGGACAGGAAGCCAGCCACCTAAGAGGACAGGACAGGAGTTCAGCCACCTGAGAGGACAGGAGGCCAGCCACCTAAGAGGACAGGACAGGACAGGAGTTCAGCCACCTGAAAGGACAGGACAGGAGTTCAGCCACCTGAAAGGACAGGACAGGAGGCCAGCCACCTGAGAGGACAGGAGTTCAGCCACCTGAGAGGACAGGACAGGAGGCCAGCCACCTGAGAGGACAGGAGGCCAGCCACCTGAGAGGACAGGAGGCCAGCCACCTGAGAGGACAGGAGGCCAGCCACCTGAGAGGACAGGACAGGACAGGACAGGAGTTCAGCCACCTGAAAGGACAGGAGGCCAGCCACCTGAGAGGACAGGAGTTCAGCCACCTGAAAGGACAGGAGGCCAGCCACCTGAGAGGACAGGAGTTCAGCCACCTGAGAGGACAGGACAGGAGGCCAGCCACCTGAGAGGACAGGAGGCCAGCCACCTGAGAGGACAGGAGGCCAGCCACCTGAGAGGACAGGAGGCCAGCCACCTGAGAG